>NC_064816.1:116132898-116292629 GCF_023721935.1 Panthera uncia
TTTCCCTGTCTGTGGAATAGATACAACAGTAACATCTATGTCGTGGGGTTGTTTTGAAAATTGAAAGGCAGTGTGTGTAGAAGTTTGTCCAAACAGGAAGCACAGAATAAATGTTACTTACCAGTTGTTGTTGTTGTTATTGCTATTGCTTTTGTTATTACTTGACATCTCTGAACCTCAGTTCCTCAGTTTTCTTTTTTTTTTTTTTTTCATTCTTTTTTCATGTTTATTTATTTTTGAGAGAGAGCGTGCGAGCAGAGGAGGGTCAGAGAGAGAGGGAGGGAGACACAGAAATGCAAAGCAGGCTCCGGGCTCTGCGCTGGCAGCACAGAGCCTGATGCGGGGCTCGAACCCATGAACTGTGAGATCGTGACCTGAGCCAAAGTCGTACGCTTAACTGACTGAGCCACCCAGGGGCCCCTGAACCTCAGTTTTCTCATCTGCAAAGAAAATTTTCCAAGTTGACGTGGGGATAAGTTAGAGAACATATGGCCAAGTCTTGGAAAAAAATGTCAAGTGCATTCACAGTAATACACTGTATTTTGGGGGCGAGTTGACAGAACAAGTCAATTTTTGGACCCGGGTGTTTTTCCATGTGTAAGAGTCCAGTCCTTGAGCAGTGACACATGGTTTTCTGCCCTGTTGTAAAATAGGGCAGCTAATTTTGATTAAGTGAATATATAGTACCAACCAGAGGAGAAAGCAGCAATATAATCCCACCCGGCAAGAGCAGTTAATATTTGTGGAGTGTTTATCCTCTGCCAGCACTGAGCTAAGTACTTTACATGTACTAGATTGTCTTACCTCCCGTCACAGCTTCTTGAAGGAGAGGCTGTCACTGTCCCCGGTTTGCACATAAGTAATGTGAAGTTGATGGTTGACTCAGGGCCCCTCAGGGAGCTCATAGCCAGGCCACGAATGACCCCAGGCAGGCTGGTTCCCTGGTCAGTATAGCTCCCTTTAACCAGCATAGTATGAGAGCTGGAGATCCGGAAGGAGGTGAACAGGGATTACATCCCCGTTTGGTCTCCACCAGCCACGATGTTGTGCTCTGCACGTGAAAGAATTAGGTTTTCCGTTCTCTTTAGATAAAGGTAAAAGATATGATGTTTTATCTGCCATCAGTATTTCTGAAGAGAAGTCGTCTTAGCTGAGTAAACTGTTGCCCAAGCATAACCCAGGACTGGAGCCAAGAATAGATCCTTGAAGTGGAGCTCCAATGCAAGACTTTAAGAGCTCTGAGGGGGCCCTGAGAGCCTGTTAAAAAAAAAAAAAAAAAAAAAAAAAAAAAGGCACACAGAGTCTAATCCAGGGCTAAGCCTCAGGTATGAGGTAGAACCTTCGGGGGTAGAGACGCAGGTTTTCTCAAGTTGACCAGAGGCTCTCCTATGGCGCATGGATATCATTTCCCTGTCTCAGTCCAACACTATTTGGTGGAACAGCAGAGGCATGTATCAGTAATATAGATATATAGCGGCTGTGTTAGTAATATAGACTGGGAGCTTTAGAACTAGAGAGGCCAGAACTTGAACCTCAGTTCTGCCATTTAAAAGCTGTGTGGCCTGGGTGGCTCAGTCAGTTAAGCATCCGGCTCTTGGTTTCGGCTCACATCATGATCTCACGGTTTGTGGGTTTGAGCCCCGCATCAGGCTCTGTGCTGACAGTATGGAGCCTGCTCGGAATTCTGTCTGTCTGTCGTCTCTCTCTCTCTGCCCCTCCCCTGCTTGCTCACTCTCCAAATAAATAAATAAACATTAAAAAAATAAATAAATGAAAGCTATTTTATTATTTATTGGCTGTGCAAGTACTTCATTCTCCAAGTCTTCCTAGAACGGCTGTAAAGATTAAATGCAAAATTGGGGCACCTGGGTGGCTCAGTCGGTTGAGCGTCTCACTTCGGCTCGGGTCATGATCTCACGGCTTGTGAGTTCGAGCCCTGCGTCGGGCTCCGTGCTGACCTCTCAGAGTCTGGAGCCTGCTTCGGATTCTGTGTCTCCCTCTCTCTCTGCTCCTAACCCACTCACATTCTGTCTCAAAAATAAATAGACATTAAAAAATAATTTAAATGAGAAATTGCATGTAAGTAAATCCCTTAGCACTTCATAAGCCCCTAATAAACGAAAACCATTAGCATCATTGTTATCCATATAATAATAACTTCCCACTAGCTGGTTCCTGGATTTTCCAGTAGTGTTGAGGGACTGTCCCTTAACCATGGCTTGACCCCCAGCTGTTTTAGATCATCAAATGCGATGTCAATTTTAGGTACAGGGCGCCATGGGTAGGGGCCGGTATGGTTCTAAGCCTCCCTTCCTTAACGTGCGTTAGGCTCAGGATGGTGCTGGCTAGGCTTTTCTGGAACTGGCCACTCAGCTTGATCCTGTTCTCGCTCAAGCCTTAAACCAGTATGCAGGAAGAGATGTCCTACAGCAAACTGAGTCACACCCCTGGCTCAGGCATAAAGGTCCTGGCTTACCGTTTCCTGATTTGGTGGGCCCCCAAATCCTGCCAGCGTTCCTGAGGACTCTGGTTCTGCATTTAAGGGGCCACCCATGTTGACATCAGATGGGAGAGGTTACTAACTGAACAAGGCATATTGTGAAATGAACAGACCACCCTATCCGCCCGACGCAGGTTATTAGCTGAGCAAGGACCCCTGGGAATTTTGTAGCACGAATGCCCTTGTTAATCGAATGGTCGAGGCACAGATACTGTGGGAGCATCTCTGGGGGCCAGAATGTCTGTCCGGAGGAGAAGTCCTCTGTGTATTGCGGACCGTAGTCCTCCTTGTGTTACCTGAGTATGAGTTTGGCAGACTGAGGCAAACTGATATCAGACCCAGACTGGCATGGAGGCATGCAAAGGTGGGTAGAGAGCGGGCCTCTGCAGGACGGGTATCAGGCACGCACAAATGTGCCACAGCCCCGGTGTGGGATCCAAGCAGCAGGATTTGGGGTTTGGTCCCTAACAAGCACTCACTGGGAGCTACCAGAGCCTTGCAAGGAGGCAAAGTGCTTTTGTCCGGAATGCAAGCCAGGGCCGAGAATGGGGAGCCCCTGAAGCAGGGGCAGATGCGTGCCGAGTTTGGCCACGGGGCGTCTCTCAAGCTCCCCTGGACCGCACACCGGCCCACGCGGGCTGGCAGTTTGCTTGTTGCACCGTGGCTTTTCCCAGGAGCGTCTTCAAGATGTTGCTCAGCTTCTGACGTGAACATGCCTCCGTGGGCACCAGATGGGGCAGCTCTGGGAGTTCATCCAGCTGCTGTGAGCCAGGATGGAGTTCGCCTCGCAGCCCAGCTCTTGCCCATCTCCCATTCTGGCTCCCTTTTACCAAGTGCGGTCATATACCACACCGCCGAGAACTCTACAAGGACGCACCCCTCTAATGCTGCCAGCAACCTATGAGGTAGGTGTTGTTCCTGTGCCCATTTGATAGATGGAGAAACTGAGCCATTGGCGGTAGAGGTCTGGGAGGCAGCCTGGGCAGTTTCTGGACCAAAGGTTGGCAAAATTCT
Source organism: Panthera uncia (assembly GCF_023721935.1). Taxonomy (NCBI): domain Eukaryota; kingdom Metazoa; phylum Chordata; class Mammalia; order Carnivora; family Felidae; genus Panthera; species Panthera uncia. The sequence goes on from NC_064816.1 coordinate 116,136,413, forward strand.
TCTGTAAAGGGCCAGATAATACATATTTTAGGGCTCGCGGGGCCATATGGTCTCTGTCACAACTACTCATCTCTGCCTTTGTAGAGCATTAGCGGCCGTGAGCATGGCTGCGTTCCAGTGAAACTTTATTTACAAAAACAGGTGGCTGGCCGAAATGAGCCTGCGAGCCCCAGTTTGCCAACGACTGATCAAATCAGGCAGTTCGTTAGTAGCTTCTCCCCCATCGCCGGTGAGATTAGAATTCATCCTGCTTCCGAGGATCTGGTGTCTGTGGTGTCTTGGGAGAGCCCCCTGGGTACCCCCATTCTCTCCAACCCGCTGCCTGCCTGCAAGCTCGGTGGTGCCGGCCTGCTCTCCAGGACCGAGAGCTTTTACGGTGGTCTCTTTTTCATGGAGGACCTTAACTCCCCCCACATCACCCCCCCCACCCTGCGGTCTGAAATTCTGCCACGAACCATCACCTGTTTGGCGGGGGGCCTTTCTGGCTTGCTATCCCTTCCCCATGAGGAATCAAAACTGCCCCCCTTGATCTTGGCCGGGGGCCAGGTCCTCTGTAATTAGGAAGATTAGCAGGATCTGTGAGGCTGCCACCTGTTTGATAGGAGGATAGTCCCCGTATGAGCACGCCTCCCCTTGCTGGATGTCCCCCGGGCTTGGGCCCCCCCATCCAGAGCCAGCCCCCAGGGAGGTCTGGCCCCCACCTCTCCTCATCCAGAGCCCCCTTCCTTTCCTTTCCATTTGACCTTCCACGTCTGCCTTGTGTTTGCAGCTTGAGTAATGGCATCATTTCGCCCGAAGAACTCGGTATATCAATTAACTTTTTTTATGGAATATTAACGTGGTATTCCTGAAATCGTGGGTTGTAATTATTTACAAAGTCAAAAGGGCAGTGGGAGAATAAAGCTGCTGAATTGCTTGTGGTGATTGAAATTATGCCCCAAGCTCATAAGAATATAAAAACTAAAGCATGCTTTCCTTATCTCCCCTCATATGTCAACTGTCCTTGGTAATGGGGTGTAGAGACACCACAAAAATGCCAGACTGAAAGAAAACAATTAATATAGGTCGCACCTAAGTTATTAACAGTCCTTGTACACGGTGTTTATAAGCTAATTGTTTAGACATCAGAATGCTTTTGTTCAACAAACCTTGAGACCGTAATTTGTTCCATGTGTCAGGGATACAGGATAAGGCTCCTGGGCTCACGAGAGAGAGAGAGAGAGAGAGAGAGAGAGAGAGAGAGAGACACCCTCCTGTAAAAGAAAAACTACAAACCGTATCAGAAGTGCTGTACCAGAAGCATGTACACGGCTCTGTGGGAGAGAGAGGTTAGGGTGCAAGTCTGTGGTTTCAGGGAAAGCTTCTCCCTGGGGGTGACAGGCGAGTTGGTTCAATGAGGTTCCTTACCTGGAAAACAGGAGGAAAGGCATCCTGGGCAGAGGGACCCACATGTCCCAGGCAAGAATGGGGTGTGGTTATGTGACTGGAGCATGTGGTTCTGAGAAGAGAGTAGGAGTTGAATCTGGAAAGTGGCAAAGCGATGTGTAAGCCAGTCTGGGAGTTCAGGCTTTACTGGGTGACATGAGCCAGAAAGACTGTGTGTGTGTGTGTGTGTGTGTGTGTGTGTGTGTGTGTGTGTGTGACCTACTTGAGTTGTTTTCCACTAATTTAAGTCTGTCTAATTTAGCTAACCATACAAAGCCCAGCATGAAGTAAAACTGCGGTAAAAGTCCTCAAAATGTTTGTTGAGTGAATTCAGGAAGTCATTCCAGAAATTCCTTGTCTCATACATTATTTGTGTGTGTGTGTGGTGTATTTTTCTTGGTCTCTTACATTGTAAGGTCTCATCGTATCGATGATTGTGGGCTGAGTGTTTCTGAGTGAGGCACTGTATACACGGGCGTGTTGCCTTTGTAGGGATTTTCTCTGCAGGGGGTGGGGTCCAAGGTGAGCCACCCATTTCACTAGGTGGCCTCCCATGTCCATATTTGAAGAACTTCTCTCTGGGGTTATTTTGTTTTGGTGGAAAAGAATCCCCTCACTCCCTGGGGGAACACGTTTTAATAAAAGGCTTTTAAATGGAGGGGTGATGCAATTCAGTTTCTGTTTTAGAAGGATCTCCGGGTGGCAGTGGGGATCCTGAGTCAGAGTGTGGAGAACGGAAGGAAGCAGAGGCCCTGTTGGGAGGCTGTGTTGTAAAAATAAAGAGGTCCACGGCTAAGAACGTGAAAGCTAGGATGCAAAGGTTCAGGAAGTAGGATTCCTCTTAGGAGACAGAATTGTTGGGATCATGAAGGTGAGTGAGGACCACTTCCTGTGATTAATAATACAGAAGAAGAAATAGTGCTTTAGAGGGGGTAATGAGCTGGGTTTGGGGCCTCTTGAGTTTGAGGAGCATACATTTGGGGTTCCCCATTGCCTGGGGGTGATGCAGACTAGAATTCAAGAGGGAGGGTTGGAGGTGAAAATGATACACAGATGGTGATCCATGGAAGTGAATGAGTTAACCACAGGAGAGTTTGAGAGAGAAGGGAAGGGAAGGGAACAGGTCTAAAGCAGAAACCCAGGGAACAGCAGGATTTAAGGACCCACTTGGAGGGAGAATCAGCAGAGCAGACAGGCTTTCTGGGCAGATCAGTTATGAACAGGGCAGCGTTGATTAACGCGTGGGGACCTATTTCCACCTGGAACTGAAATAAGATGTACCACTCGATGAGCTACAGTGTGTTTTGAATACCCTGGGAACCTTGCCATTACTCCTACATTTAGGATGTAAGACTCCATTCATTTGTTCCCTCGTTAATTAATTGAACAAACATTCTACTGAGCATAAGACTCTCTGCTGGGCAGTGGGTATAGACCTAGCTCCTCGGCTTTATTCCTTACAGCTTAGCAGAGAAGACAGACAGGCAGCAGTAAAGTTGGAAACATGTTTGCATGGAAAACAGCAATAATTCCGCCTGGGGATCGATCCCTCAGAGTCCTATCTATCCATTGCCTCTAAGAGATATTTATCAGTGGGGGTGGAGGGGGGAGGTTTACACGGCGGGTGTTTCTGTGTCCTAATCTCCTCCGAGTTATGCAGATGGCCGTGGGGCCAGTGCCACTTCCTGGCATCAGCTGCTGGCACACGGACGGTGCTCTGCCCGAGTATGCTGACTGTCAGGGAGGCGCCACCTGACAGCTTCTGCTGCCTGGGTGCCGGGGGTGGCCGGAGTGGTGAGGATACTCTCGACTCCCTCCTGGCCTCCTACATAAGCAGCGTAGAGACGGTCGTGTTGACTGCCAGTGGCATGATGGAACCGGTCGGAATGGGAGCTATGACCTCACCTGGTTTTTGCCGAGCACTGAAGATGTAACCGCTAGTACATGTCAGCTCATTTGTCCATACAAGCCGTCCGCGTCGAACGGTACTCATCACTACTGGTTCTTCTGTTTGTTTGGAAAAGCCTTTCATGTTGGAGTGAGGAATGAGGTAGAAGCAAGAGCACTGGTTAAACAGATTCATGGTTGTCGCTTCTTGAGACATCTCGACTCAGTGCAGAAAAGTTTTACTGAGAACCTACTGTGTGCAGGGCACAGGGCTCACACGTATCGTGTTTTGCAATCCTGCTGGTAGCCACAGCCCTGTTGGTTGTTTACGTGGACTTTGGCAGACTGAAATCGCTTTGCCTTTTCCCTGCGCCAGCCTCTCATTATAGCTTTCATTGGCAAACCGGATCGCAAACCAGGAGCGATCCACTTTGCGCAATAGAAGCGTTCCTGAAAATTGTTTTCGAAAATGATTTGTTGTCAGATGAGTGATGTTTCAGCTGTACTGGGGGATTTTTCTATGAAAAGGAATTTCTGATGCTGAATTGTTTTGAAAGGTGAAACATTATTTTCTGATTTATCTGCTTGGTAAAGGAGAATTTTTAACCTAAAGGGAAAATAAGTCAAAATTTAATAACTTCAGGAATCTGAAACAATACCAAACCAAAAAAAAAAAAGGCCAATTTTTAGGGCTTATGAGTGGTGAATGCTAACAAAAAGAACCAATGTCCTGTGGATCACACGATAAGAGTGTTCGCTGATCTGAAGGAAAGATAGTCTTATTTGCTGGGCTAATAATAGCAAATCTTGCCAGTGCGGAAAAAAAAAAAGAGAATAATGAGAGAAGCATCAGAGAAAGAAGAGAAAGACTGAGGAGGGACTAAAGCCGGAGAAAAGGAAGGATAACAGCAGGTGGTGGAGACACCTGAAGGGGCAGAGGAAATTACAGCCAAATGCTGAAAGTGACCGCGAAGAGAAGAGCTGGCTGGTGGGATAGAAGCTACTTCACGCAACAGCCCCTGCCTGTGAGCACATTGGCCATAGGACATCTGGCTGCCCCTGGATTCAGTCATTCCTGAGGATCCCATGTATTCCTGGCCAGGTTATGTTCGAAGTGCTTTGTGGATTGACTCATTTAAGCCTCCTAACACCCTCTTGAGGAATCAATTATCCCCACTTGATGGGTTACAGAGAGGCTGAGCATCTCACCTGAGATCTGAGTCTATGCGTGGAAAAGCTACGTGTGACCGACAGAATTCTAAGATGCCCCCCACCCCCACCAAATTCCTCCTCTTAGTGTGGACGGGACGGGTAAAGGTGACAGGTTTTCACTTTCTTGATAAGGTTACATTATACGGTAAGGAGAAAGTGATTTTGAAGATAGAGGTATGGTCCCTCATTACTTGATTTTGAGTTAATCAAGAGGTGGGCCTGACCTAATCAGATGAGTCTGTTCTAAGAGGGTCCAGGCCTTCCCTGGAGAGAGCGAATCACAGCAAGTAATTCTTCTGCTGATCTTGAAGAAAACCACAGCCACGTTTTGAAAGCCTACGGAGAGGATCACGTGGCAAGAATCAACTGGAATGGGCTTAGGAGCTGAGAGTGGTCCCTGGCCAATAGCTAGCAAGGAAACGAGGAGCTTAGTCATCAGCCTCAGGGGAATGAACTTTGCCAGTTTGGAGGAGGACCCTGAGCTCAAGAAAGAAACACACTCCAGCTGACATCTTGATTTCAGCCTTGCGAGACTCTGAGTAGAGGGTCCGCTCAAGCCCTGTCCCTACTTCTGTCCTATAGAAACTGTGAGCTAATAGGTGCCTGTGGTTTTAAACGGCAGGTGGTGTTGTGTTGATTTGTTGCACAGCAATGGAAAACTAATACGCAAAGATTTGAACCTCGAGATTCTGACTGCAGAGCTCACATGTTTCCCCGCTACCCCAGTCTGCCTCTTCTAAGTCACATCTCAAAATTATTACTTCCTGGAACTTGAAGATTGAACAGGAACCTTTGAGATCAGCCAGGCTGGTTGCCGTGGGCCTTAGAGGACACCGTGGTTCCCATTGTTGGTCTCGGTCCAGCCACAGGTAATACAGAGATCCCATGGAGCCCTTCTTTCCCAAGACAGCTTATCATATCCTTGAAGACTGTTCTCACGTTTTACATCAACCTTCTGCTTTCCAGGCAAAACATCTCCATGCCCTTATTCTTGTCCCTCACCATAATGGTCACCCGTTTCCTACTGGCCCTCAGGTTGCCTGTGTTTTTCTTTTAGACTAAGGTCAGGGACTAAGCACAAAACTCCTGGTGTGGTCTGCTTCACATAAAATACAGCATGTCTTACACAAGCCACAGTCCAAATGTTCCGTCCCCATCAGGACAGCAGTAGACCACATTTGGTAACCACAGTGCCTTGCTGACTCATATCCCAAGTAAAGTCAACCCAAACTCCTTTTCGTTCACACACGAACCTGCTAGGCTGTGCCTCCACAGCCATGAACTTGTACATGTTTATTTTAACCTGAAGACAGGCTTAACATTCATCACGATTCTGTCTCCTTGGGGATTTGCTACACCTCTTGCTTGATCCTGATTATGTCATCTAACACTATCGCTCTTCTTCCCAGCATCCCTTCAACTCTCAATGATTCGATCAGTGTGCCATAAATATCCTCAAGGGATTATTGACAGAAGTTTGGAACTGGACAGGGCTGAAGTCACAGTCCTCTGGCACCATTTTGATGGCCCGCTTCCAGTGTTTGGGTCCTCAAACAGCCACAAATCCAACTAATTGTATCATCTACTGGAAGTCATCCAACTCGTAAAGGTACCCCCAGAAAGGCAATGAAATTTTTCCTGGAGTCCAAGTGCAAGGTGTTGAGTCTTGTTGTCTGACCTCCCGGCTGGGAGGTCATGATGGCTCCTAGTGAATGCTCACAAACACTTTGTAGTATCTGTTCCACGTTGGGCATCACCTGTGCTGACTGTGGTTTGGTCCCCCTTAGGTAAACAACATCGTCTCCCACAGCCCCATTCTCTGTCACCTTTTTTTTGGTTTGTTTTCACTCAGACAACCAAGGGAAAAGATCAAGATTGTTTAGAGGATCATGGTGGATCGTGGGGTGCCGAAAGGATTGAGGCTTCAGAGGACGAGCAGATCCTAAGAGTTTTATACCGAGAAGTAGGCTAAGAGCTCTGGTATGACAATTAGGACACATGGAGAGGCGTGCAGTTACAGGCAAGGTCTGCACATGGGAATGGGTGGGGAGGGAAATGAAGAGATAGGACTATGGTCCTGTGGATTCCGTGGGGCGGAGGTAAAGGGAAATGTGTTCTGCAGAATCCCCTTTCTTTCTCCTGTCCTCTTGCCCTTTTTCCACCAGCCCCGCCTGACCTAAAAGCAGGAGAAAATGAGAAACAGACCCACCTTATGAAACAGAGGGCACGGTCCTTGGCAGCACTGGGGAACAGCCCATGCTCTGTGCGAGATCTTGGGATGGACGAGTTCCAGTATCCACCCTAAAGGGAAGATTCTCTGATTCCACAGGTTCATTGAGGAATCATAAAAACAATGTGAATGGGCTTGGTAGAGATAGTCCATGATTATAAATATACCATGACTGCCCTATCTTGGTTCATTTTTTCATTTATTTTAAAATTAAAAAAATTTTTTTAATAAATTTATTTATTGTTGAGAGACAGAGGAAGACAGAGCATGAGCACGGGAGGGACAGAAAGAGGAGGAGGCACAAAATCCAAAGCAGGCTCCAGGCTCTGAGCTGTCAGCACAGAGCCCGACGCGGGGCCCGAACTCACAAACCCTGAGATCACGACCTGAGCCGAAGTCGGACGCTCAACCGACTGAGCCACCCAGGCGCCCTTACACTTCTCTTTTATAAAAACAGAAGTTGCCACACGTCTTATGGAATACCTGTGATTCCTAAAGACCAAGAGCTCCTATTGGATACTTGAAAAAGCAGTGTTTTAATTATTGTAGTGGAGTTTTACCCTGTTGTGTTTGCTGGGTTTTTTTTACCAACCAGTATTCATTCGCCATCTCTGATAACTGTTTCAGTTTCTCGGGGTGTCTGGAGGAGTCTCCACTTTCTGCCCATGTGTTTTTGGTGGGGTTCCCTCCACATTCCGCTCCATAAGGGATCTGCGACCCGGGTTTGGTGAGTCAGAATGTTAGCATTGTCTCATGTTTGACTCAAGCCAGTGAGATGTGGGGAGACTTTTGCTGGGACGTAGGGAAAAGAAACCCTTGGTCTCCTTGGCTGGACCTTGGAACTGTCAGGTTTTGAGACTTAAGCTGTTTCAAGCTCTCTTGCTTCCAGGAGGGGAGAATCTCAAAGAGAATGGAACCGTAGAGAACGGCAGAGATGAAAGATAGAGCAAGACTGGAGTCTGGTGATAGGAGGAGGCAGTGATGAACCTCTAGACCCTGGAGCAAGAGTGCTGGGTTGGAATTGCTCTGCCATGTACTAATGGAGTCGCGCAGGATAAGTTAGTTCCGGTGCCTCAATTTCTTCACCTGTAAAGTGGGAATCATTGTAATAGCTGCTCACAGAGTTGTTGTGAGGATAAGGTGAGTCGTGTGAAGTGCTGAGAACAGCACCCAGCATGGACCATGCAAGTGTGAGTCACTATCTGAATTCTGCATCAAGCCATGCCTGAAGTGAGACCTGCCTCCGGATGTCTCAGTTCTTAGAACAATATAGTCTTTGTTTTGCATTTGCCAACTTGGGCCATGTTTTCTGTCACTGAACCTACAGGGTTCTAACGAGTAGAGCCAGTGAAATCAAATACTTACTCACTTTTACGCTTCGTCTTCCTTAATAAAACCAAGATAAAAATAATCCAAAGTCAGATATTCATTTTTTTGATCGTTCCCGATGGGGAGTATGATCTTGGAGCAAATTAATTCCTTCTCCTTCCCATCTTCTCAGTTGCATTTGTTTGACATTTACTCTTCAGAAATTCTTTTTGTTTTATGAAGTTTATATATTTATTTTGAAAGAGAGAGAGAGAGGGCGGGGAGCCAGATAGAAAGAGAAAGAAAATCCCAAGCAGGCTCCATGCTGTCAGAGCAGAGCCCGATGCTGGGCTCAAACCCACCAACTGTGAGACCATGACCTGAGCCAAAATCAAGAACTGGTCGCTTAATGACTGAGCCTCCCAGGTGCCCTGGTTTTCAAAAATTCTTTAAAAAATACTTTTGGTCATGATTTCCTAGGAAAACTCTGAACATTATCATTAGATTTCCCCAGTGAGCATACGCTTTATCTACTTTATCCCACAATCCATGCAGTGTTCTGAAATGTTGATATAATAGAAAACACTAAATGGGAAAGAGGGTAGTTGGCTGGGGCTACAGATAGGAAGGGGAGAGGATCAGAAAACCTGGGACTCTACCTTGGTCTCAGGCACTACCTTGCTGGGTGGTCTTGGACAAGCCCTTCTCCTTGGTTTCCTGGTCTGTAAAGCAGGCAAGATGATGCCCGAGCTTCCCTGCTTACTGATTTTGCAACAGATGAAGACTTTCTTAAGCACCTTAAATAATATATTTCATTTTCTCTCTGGTTGAAATGACGGGAAGGAAATTAGAAAAATAACAAATCTTTTGTATGTTGTGATTACCTTGGAACTTCTAGGGTATGTCATAAGGTTTGTCCTCTCTATTTTCCTTCTGTATCTGAAGGGTTTTGTTTTTCCTCCCCCCCCTTCCCCCCCCCCCCCCCCCCGCCGCTTTTTCCTATTTGCTTCCCTCTAAAACTCCCTGTGTTCTTCTCCCTGAGTCCTCTTCATCCTTCATCATCAACAAGGATCTTGGCTATTTAAACTGAGAATTACAGCAGAGGCCGTGGGCCTCTAGTCAGCTTTAATTAGCAGGCAGTTTGCAGAGAGAAACAATAAGGAACCAGAATAGAAAACAAATAGTAAACTGGAGAAAATGGAGACAAAGAAATGGAGACAAAGCAAATGACTAGAATTAGCTCGGGGAGCTGGGGAGGGGCAAGCCAGAAATGTGATTCTTCCTTTTTCTTAGAATGGGAAGCCAGGCCTGGCGTGCAGTGGACCCTGGTGGGTGTCTGCGGAGCGAGGGAGCGAGGAGGTGACTGATGAATAGACGTGAGTGAGCATTTGGCTGTGCGTGGACACGCTTGATCCTGCCAACTCAACCAGCCCAGGGAAGGCGGAGGAAGGAAATGACAAAAGAAAACTCAGGATACCGATGTACCAATGCGAAACAAATTTTCCACAGCAGAAGCAAAAACACCTAAGGCATCGAGTGAGGAACAACATGACATTTGAGAAAGCTTAAGAAGTTGCCTGCTACACTCGAACCAGTGCGTTTGGTTTTTTGAAGGGCGGTGCTGATTTGCCAGGAAGTATTCATTTCATGCCTCACTATTTGGCTTTTAGGTTGGACTTAATTAAAAAAGCTGTAGCATCTTTGAGTCCAATTTCCTCTTTTCACATAGCATCTGTCCCTGACAGCTTGCGTGAGGCTCGGCCACTTGTTGAGGCCGAGGCTAGAGGAGGAAATGACAGGGGAGAGGCGAGGTGGACAGACGCCTCTTGTTGGAGGTGGCCCTCTCTGATTCTGCATGGGCCCCATCACGTGCTTAGGAAGCTCCTTGCTTGAAGCAAGGCAACAGATGTCTCCGAGAGGGGGATGCTGGCTGCCTCACAAAGGCCAGCATGACTGAGGGTAGGCATGAGTGCACTAGCGGGAGAGGGAGGCACGCAGTCTCCTGTCCTCTGTTCAGAGCCGGAAGATAGGCCAAAGTCGGATACAAGCAAAGTCTGGAAGGGAACAGTGGGAAAATACTTGGAATAAACATCATCCCTGGGCAGGGGCGGGGTGGGAGTTGGGACCTATTGCCAAACACAAATACACCCTAGTGTTCTCTATATTCAACTAAATGGCATAGAAGATAAAAGTCTATACAGGGGGTGACGTTGCCTCTGGGTAGGCGCTGTTTTGTTTTGCCAAGGGGTGTTTTGTTTTGCAAATCCTAGCTGCCTGTTTATGCCTTTACCTGGAGCTGCGGTTTTGAGTGTGACCAAGAAAGAGACCTGAAGCTTTCTCCCCTTAGATCTGTCACTCTCATTTATCAGAATAAGCCCATCAGTAAATCCAAACAAACTGGGATCTCATTTTGGAACCCAGTAATTGAGTTTGTGGTAAGCAAGCTCTTACAGATGGAGCATGCACTTAATCTGCTGTTTGATGTTTTTAGATTTGCTTTTAAAGCAGTTTGTTTGAAGTTCAAGATATTAGAATTTAGTTCTTTGGGGACTTCATTCTTAAGTTGAAGGAACCTTTGGAAATTGCTTAGGCCTTTATACTGGTCCTGATTCCTGAAATTACTTGGAATGTCCCTAACCGTGCTGTGCTGTTTTATAGCACAAGGTTCGTCCCACCAAGTAAGTGCTGCGTTCACCTTCACTTTCTGGGACTTTTCTCATCTCCCCTATGTGCCCCCACTGGGGCCACATTAGATACATTAATTCTATATCTAACTGCCGAAGATGTTCTGGCCGCATTTTGTTGCTAGACAATTCCTGTTGCTTTCATACAAAGGAAACCAACGTTGTGACCTATCTCACTTGAAGCTTATAGTTAAAGCCTCGTTTTTTTGTGGTTCTGTGGGTATTAGAATCTTCTGCTCTTCCCATTTCCTTGCCTTTGATGCCTGAAGAACCTAGATGGCCTGATGGTGAGCAGATTGTCAGAGATCCATGGAAGAAGGCCATCTCTGGGCCACATGAGGACTTAAACACTAACGTAATCACATGCCCAGAAAGCAATCCAGGTTAGGAGCCATAGAGGTGCATTTGGCCAGGCTTATGAGGCTTGAGTGTCACCGTGAATAATGTTGGGTGACTTTTACCGAACTTTTCCAATTACACGAATAAGAAAAGGATGCTTATGGAAAAATGAGAGCAAAATATGGCTGAGCCAAAAGGATGGCTTCCCTGAAAATCCTGTGTTTAGAAATAGTCACATGAACCTTTTGATGTTTATGCTTCTAATTTCTTTCCATATATGTATATACGTGTAAATATATATTTTCTTTTTACAAAAATGTGGTCAGACCACTTATATTAATTCTATTTCAAAATCCACTGTGAATGCATTTCTACATCTTAAGTATTTGACATCATTTGTAATGGTTATGGATAGTTCCTTTGCATGGATGGAACTTATTTTTTTTAACCAGTCACCGATTGTTAGATAATTTAGGTTGATTCCAATTTTTCTTTTTAATAAATCATGCTATGATGATTTTGTTATTTTCATGGCTGAATGTGTGTGTGTATGTGTGTGTGTATGTATGTGTCACTTCTTTTTTAGCCATTCATCTATCGATGGACACTTGGGATGTTTCTATAGTTTGGCTGTTATAAATAATGCTGCAGTAAACATAGGGGTGCATGTATCCCTATGTTTGAGTTTTTGTAGTTTTTGGGCAAATACCCAGTAGTGCAATTCCTGGATTGTAGAGTAGTTCTATGTTTAATTTTTTGAGGAACCCCCATACTGTTTTCCACAATGGCTGCACCAATTTGCATTCCCACTGATAGTGTCAAAAGGTTCTTTTTTCCCCACACCATCGTCAACACTTACTGTTTCTTGTGTTTTTAATTTTAGCCATTCTGACAGGTGTGAGGTGATATCTCGTTGTAGTTTTGATTTGCATTTCCCTGATGATGAGTGATGTTGACCATCTTTTCTTGTGTCTGTTGGCATCTATATGTCTTCTGTGGAGAAATGTCTATTCATGTCTTCTGCCCATTTTCAATTGGATTATTTGTGTCAGGGTGTTGAGTTGTAGAAGTTCTTTATATGTTTTGGATATTAACGCTTTATCAAATATGTCATGTGCAAATATCTTTTCCCATTTCATAGGTTGCCTTTTGGTTTGGTCGATTGTTTCCTTTGCTTTGCTGAAACTTTTATTTTGATGTAGTCCCAGTAATTCCCAATAAGTCCCAAAATAATTTTGCTTTTATTTCCCTTGCCTCAGGAGACATATCTAGAAAAATGTTGTTATGGCTGATGTCAGATTACCACCTGTGCTCCCTTCAAGGATTTTATGGTTTCAGGTTTCATATTTAGGTCTTGAATCCATTTTGAGCTTATTTTTGTGTAGGGTAGAAGACAGTGGTCCAGTTCATTCTTTTGCATGTTGCTATCCAGTTTTCCCAACACCATTTGTTGAAAAGACTGTCTTTTTCCCCATTGTATATTCATTCCTCCTTTGTCAAAGATTAAGTGACAATATAATTGTGGCTTTATTTCTGGGCTTTCGGTTCTATTCTATTGATCTATGTGTCTGTTTTTATGCCCGTACCATACAGTTTTAATCACTACCTCTTTGTGATATAACTTGCAATCTGGAATTGTGATACCTCCAGTTTTGTTTTTCTTTTTCAAGATTGCTTTGGCTGTTCGAGGTCGTTTGTGGTTCCATACGAATCTTAGGATTTTGCAACTAAATCGCTATGCCCCTTTGTTTCTTTAATATCAAATTCTAGAAGCTTCGTTGGTCAAAAATTGCTATGCTTCTTATAAAAATCTGTCCTATATGCCCTTTAGGATGGCAGAGGACATCCGAGTGACAAAAATGAATAGCTAATGCTTCTCAAACCAAACGTGACGTAGTGAAAAAAGAGAGAGGGATCTCTGCCCTTTACTCTTTGGGAAGCTTTGTGGGTAATATTCTCTGCTATAAATTTGAAAAGAGGAACTGGACCCCTCATTTATTTTGGTTGTTCCAAGCCCTAAATATTAGATTCAGTGTGCTGAAAGTAGGCCTCATGAATGACCAGGCATGGGCATTTTTTGTAATGGTACTTTTACTGTGCTCTGCCTATGTACATGTCCCTGCTTTATCTGTGAGGGTATCTGTAATCGTAGTTACTGGTGGCAAAGGAGGGAGAGAAAGGGCAATCCTCTTAGTTCTTCTCTGTGTTGAGACACGTGTTTTTGATATGCTGAGGACAGTTACTGTAAAATGCAGACTAATAGTGTTTCTCTAGAGAATAGAAAATACTTAGTGACGATGGAGTGCTTAGAGCAACCTTTCAATCCATTTATCAAAAGAGCTTATAATGGAACTCTCATTTCAAGGGAGGTCAAACACTAATAAATATTGGGAAAAGAAAGTTAAAAGGACATCAAGTTAATATTTTACTATCCATTCTTTGATCTTAGAAAGCTTGAAATATTTTCCACACTAATTTTGTGATTTATGGACTCATTCCTGACAATTGGCTTATTGGAACACATACAGATGCCTTGCTTTTAACTACAGCTTCTACAATGCTTTATAATACCAACCGATTTTTATGCATTCATTGGCCTCACGTATTGACATTGCCACAGATCTGGAACAGTCTTTGCTAGTTCAGAACTGGATTATTGTCAGTAAAAGCAGCTGACATGTTACTGCTTTTTGGTTCAAATGTTGTAACAACATCTCTTGGTTTTGTTGTATTCCTTTGGGTGGAAAAACAATAAAATACCCCATACTTCATTGACACTTCCACACTTAACCTTTCAGCAAAATATTCAGGATCTGATCATTTTCCCCCTTCCATTGCTACCACTGTGGTCTCTGAGAAAAGCCCACAAACATCTCACCTTCATCCTGGATTATTGCCGTAATCTCCTAACCGGTTGCTGCTCTGTTTCCACCTTTGCCTCCCTTCAGAACCTGGATGCCAGAGGGAGCTTCCAAAATGCAGGTCACATCATGTCACATCCCCTCCTCACTCAGAGTCAGCACCCTGGCCCCTGCTTGACCCGCCCTTGTCTTCCTCTCTTACCATGTGCCCCCTGTGCTGTCCCTTTGAGAAGAGGATGGAGCTGCCAGAAGGTCTCCATGAGCTCCAAGCCCTCATCTACATCTCCACCTTGGTGCCCAGATGCCTTGCCTTCTCTTTTTTTTCCAGGCCACGAACTGTTCCTGTTGTTGCCTAAGGTAATCCCATTCACTTGTCTCCTAGATTCTCTCTCTCTCTCTATCAATTTCCCCTCTACTGGATCCTACTAATAGGCTGTTATTTCTTTCACTCAAAAAATGGGACAAAACAAAAACGATCAATCAAACAAAAACAACTTTTCTTTTCTTTTCTTTTCTTTTCTTTTCTTTTCTTTTCTCTTCTCTTCTCTTCTCTTCTCTTCTCTTCTCTTCTCTTCTCTTCCCCTCTCTTCTCTTTCCCCCCTTTATTTAGATATATTGACAAATAACATTGTATAAGTTCAAAGTATACAATGTGATGATTGGAAACACACACACACACACGTGTGTGTGTGTGTGTGTGTATGTGTATTATTAGCAGATGTAACTGAGGGGTCAATATTAGCATATATATATTAAAATCGTAACCACAGTAAGATTAGTTAACATATCCATCACCTAACATAGTTACGTTTGTGGGTTTTTGCCATGAGAACATTTAAGATCTATTCTCTTAGCAAACTACAAGTATATAATACAGTATTATAATTACGGTTACCATGTTGTATATGTTTCTATGAGTTCAACTTTTCTTTAGATTTCATATGTAAATGAGTTCATGAAGGACTCATTTCTCTCACTCATCTCAATTAGCATAATGGCTTCAAGGTTCATCCATGTTGTTGAGAATAGCAAGATTTCCTTCTTTATGGCTGAACAACCCAACTTCTTTATCCATTTGTCCATCGAGGGGCACTTCAGTTGTTTGAATATCTTGGCTATTTTGAATAATGCTGTAATGAATGTGGGGTGCACACATCTCTTGGAGATAGTGATTTCATTTCCTTTGGATAGATATCCGGAAGTGGGATTGGATCATATGGTGGCTCTATTTTTACATTAAAAAAAAATTTTTTTTTAAACATTTATTCATTTCCTGAGAGAGAGAGAGAGAGAGAGAGAGACAGAGTATGAGTGGGGGAGGGGCAGAGAGAGAGGGAGACACAGAATCCAAAGCAGGCTCCAGGCTCTGAGCTGTCAGCACAGAGCCCGACACGGGGCTTGAGCTCATAAACCACAAGATCATGACCTGAGCTGAAGTCTGACACTTAACCCACTGAGCCACCCAGGCGCCCCCCTATTTTTACATTTTTTTAGGAACCTCTATCCTGTTTTCCATAGTGGCTGCACCAATTTACATTCCTACCAACAGTGCACAAGGGCTCCCTTTTCTCCATATCCTCGCCAACACTTACTCTCTTGTCTTTTTGATAATAGCCATTCTGACAGGCATGGGGTGATAAGTCATTGTGGTTTTGATTAGCATTTCCCTGATGATGAGTGACGTGGAGCACTTTTTCATGTAGCTATTGGCCATTTGCATGTCTTCTTTGGAAAGGTGTCTATTCAGGTCCTTTGCTCATTATTAAACCAGATTATTTGCCTTTCTTTGTTCCTTTCCTTGGCAGCATTTCCCCCTCCCATGACCACTCATTTCTCTGCTCCCTTTTCTTTTTTTTTATTTAAAAAAAAAAATTTTTTTTTAAGTTTATTTATTTTTGGGACAGAGAGAGACAGAGCATGAATGGGGGAGGGTCAGAGAGAGAAGGAGACGCAGAATCTGAAACAGGCTCCAGGCTCCGAGCTGTCAGCACAGAGCCCGACGCGGGGCTCGAACTCACAGACCGCAAGATCATGACCTGAGCCGAAGTCGGCCGCTCAACCGACTGAGCCACCCAGGCGCCCCCTCTCTGCTCCCTTTTCAGCAAAACGCTTTGCTGTCCATTCTTTCCCCCCAGTTCTCCACTGAATTCCCTGCAGTCAGGCTTTTGTTCCCATCCCTCCACCTCATACCTTCTAGTCAGGGTCACCAGCCGCCTCACCAGTGTTGCCTTCAAGATTCCATTCTCAGCCCTCACCTTAGTTGACCTCTCAGCCCCGTATGCTAATATTGATCACTCACTTCCTGCACCATGAAACATTAGCTTCTAGCTGCTTCCACAGTCTGCACTCTACTAATTGTCCTCCTGCTCAGGCCTCCTGATTGCCGCTGCTTCCCTGTCCTTACAACTCACTCCTCTCTCCTTCCCTCACTCAGCCTTGGGCCTCCTGGTGTCCTCAACCATCTCAGGTGCATTTCAGAGCCTTTGCATTACTGTTCCTTCTACCACAGATGCTCTTCTCGTGGATATCTGCAAGAATCTCTACCCCTCTCGTTCTTCAAATATTGGCTCACATGTCACCAGTACTACCTATGTTCTTTCCCTACCCCTTATCTTTAAAACAATTTTTTTTAATGTTTATTTATGTTTGAGCAAGAAAGAGAGAAAGAGCGTGAATGGGGGAGGGGGTGGAGAGAGAGGGAGACACAGAATCCGAAGCTGAGCTGTCAGCACAGCTCCTGATGCGGGGCTCGAGCTCGTGAACTGCGGGATCGTGACCTGAGCTGAAGTCGGATGCTTAACCAACTGAGCCACCCAGGTGCCCCCCCCCACCCCTTATCTTCATAGCACATCCCATCATCCGGCTTACTGTTTTCCTTGTTTTATTTGTGTCAGTCTCCACCCACTAGCCTGTGAGCTCCATGGTGGGGCGGGGCATCTATTATGTTCTCTACCATATCCCCAGTGCCTAGAATGGTGCCTGGTACATGATAGGTATTCAGTAAATATTTGTTGAATGAATAAAGGAAGGAAGGAATGGTGAATGTTATTATTTTTGGCAATGTACTACAAGAAATATATACTACAGTAGAACCCCTTGAGGCTCTTACTTTATAGGAGTTAAAAGATTCCTAGTTTTCTTCTAGTTATATGAATTAGGGGGGAAAAGGGGTATTTGGGGAGGTGGAATGCCTTTCTTGTTTTGCCAGCCTTCCTGTACACACAGAGACACCTCCTCAGAACTCGAAATTCCAAGTATAATCCTCAGAGTCTATCTTGTAAGCACAAGCCATTTTTGTGCCAAACTGAATGACAAGGGCAGAAATCAGAGAAGGCGCTGAGAGTTTGCCTTCATGTGGCTCATTTTGATTCAGAGGCTCTAGGAGTGTAGGTTGAGACACTTCTGGAAACGTAGATGATCCCTCCTGCCCATCAGCGGTGCCTCCTAGCCAGGTAAAGACCTCGCAAGATACCAGTTTCCATTACGGACGCATCAGCACGTTGGTATGCGTGGGATATGCTTGGCACCATCTCTACTCCCTGCCTTTTCTCAGATTGTTTTTCCCCTTTCTTCCAAAATCCCTCCTCCTCTGTTTCTGCTTGCCGAAGTTCTATTCCTATCAAGGTCCCCCCGCAAACACAGACTCGTCTATGAAGCCTTTCCTCTGGAAAGCCTGGACACCCCTCCACCCCCCGACCCCATAGACTGTGCTCCTTAGAACAGCCAGCTCTGGGGTACTTCAGCTTAGCTGTAAACACACACACACACACACACACACACACACACACATAGACACACATATACTTACAACATACAGACACGCACACAGACATATATACCAGATGTAAGCTCATTGAAGTCAGGGAGTGTATTTTCTTTTTGTGGTATTTTTAACACCTAGGACATGCCTTGGACAACGAAGGCACTCAGTATAATTAGAATTATAATCAAATGGACACAACTCCTTTTTTGTCAGATAAAAATTCATTCTTATAAATGCCCCTCCTGCTGTTTATTTTCCTTTTCCTCCTGTTTTGTGTCTGTTTAGACATTAGAGGCATTTTTTTTTTAATGTTTATTTATTTTGAGAGAGAGAGAGAGAGCACAAGCAGGGGCGGGGCAGAGAGAGAGGGAGACAGAGGATCCGAAGCAGGTTCTGCTCCTGGCCCGATGCCGGGCTCCAACTCACGAACCGCAAGATCATGACCTGAGCCGAGGTCGGAAGCTTAACCGACTGAGCCACCCAGGCGCCCCTGTTTAGATATTATAAAGAGAAAGCACTTATGCACCACAACAAAGCCTCCTGCTTCATCCAGGGCATAATTGCACCCCTTGCCCGGCACCACGTGCTTGTCCAGGTGCCCTCGGATGTGTCTGCACACAGAGGCCACTCTCACTTGGCAGAGGAAGAGACCGGCTAAGCCACTTACGTGAGATCGGTTTGCAACGCAGGGCTGGATTTCGACTCCTGCTCTTCTGAGGGTCTAAGGATGATTTGGCATTGACACCATGCCCGCTCTGTATCAGAAACTACACCGGTGTAAATCTCAGGAGTCCAGAAAGGTATATAAAGCCACAAGACCACCCATTTGTGGGTATTGAGGCGTTTCTGCCGATGTTTTCCCCTGGTAGCGTAGGGGAAGCCCAGTGATGCTTGGCCCCCGAGGCTATTTACCCGCGTCTTCCTATGTGTCGGTAAGATCAGGAGAAGTGAAGGCCTGAGAAGCAGATTATTGACTAATGCAGACCTGGCCTCAGTGGCATTGGTGCCTTTGCCAGCAGAAAGGATTAGGCAAATTAGCAAAGGGCCTTGAGCCAACAGGGTCTTGTGGGAGGCCTCGCTGATGTCTGAGATGTGGGGCACTGGGTCCCAGAGGAGGAAAAAAGTGGCATGATCTTGGCTGAGCTGTCTGTGGGCACCACATGCTAGAAGTAGTCTGTGTTCAAAGCGCAGGGCTAAGAAGCTCAAAGCCAGGACGATTCCAAAAGGGGAAGGTTTATGTTTAATCATCTTTTTAAAAGGCTAGATTTATCAAGTGTATTTTATTAAACATATGCTAGAATGCTCTGCTTCGAAGGATCCCCAGCTTGTATGTTGCTGAGTGCCGTGGGGTAAAACAACAGAGAGCTGTTGGATGCTCGAAAGGTGGGGGGGAATAGTACCTCCAAGAGAGTATTTGCCTAACAGTCTCTGCTGACTTCGACCAGGGTATTTGCATATTACAGGGCCGGTTCCTTTCCATCGTATACTTTTAAAAAAATTCTTCTTTCTAATGGCTTATGCGTACTCTGTTGAAGAAATGAAGGACAAAAGAAATAAAGTGCCCTAATTCTATCCAGCCGTCCAAAGAGGCATAATGGGAGCCAGATATTTAACGAATTTCTTGCGAATTGCCTTGCAGGGGTCAAGAGTGGCTTATAACAGGTAAACACTCCTTGGGATACTTTGCCACCTGCCTGATTCTGTGCACCAAGTTATCTCAGGGACGGGCTCTTGGCTGAAGGTGAGATTTGCACTCGGGAACAAGGCAAATCCAGGCAGATGCGCTGTTAACGGCTCCTCTGGATTAAGAAGGAGAATCTGTCCTGAAGAACAGTACTGTTAGTGATCCATGGTGATTGCTGACATCATGAGAGAACACACGCTCGTGTTTCATCTGCAGGCTTGTTAATCTTGATGATCCTCATAAATCAAGACATTCCTGAGCTCGTAGGTAGCGCTGTCTAGAGACGGTAGCAAAGGGTACACAGTCAGGCTGAGCCTCGTTTTTGTGAATGCTTTATGTTTTTCTAGCCCTTTCAGAAATCCCTGTCCATCTGATACAGCAACACTGGTTTTCCCTAGCTCTTTGCTTCATTTTGCTCATTTGTCAAATGGGAATGGAGATGTCACGTCTTTCAGAAGTCTTGCAATAATAGATAATAGACTTGGAGAGCACAGCAGGTCCTCTGTGTATTATTTTATTAGTATTGCACATAACTCAAGACTCTGACTTTTTATAAGAGTAATACAATTATGAAACAAGATTCCTGATACTGCTTGGTATCCCATGATCGTTCCTGTATTTTCACTGAGCTTTTATTAGATAGGAGGCACAAGGGACTGGGCCGTAAACACAGATAACTGACACATGGGGTAGAAAGTGACAAGCATTTTAAGAGACAAATCAATAACTCTCCATGAGAGTACAGATGAGATCGGTTTGCGACGCAGGGCTGGATTCCGACTCCTGCTCTTCTTCGAAAACCTGAGGGCCCAAGAAGGAGAAACAGGGAAGACAGGGAACATAGCATGGAGCAAAGATTTGGAGGCGGGAACCTAGAGGGAACCCAGAAGGAGTAGATTTCATTCCAATCCAGGGGGCACGAGAGACGAGAGCACAAGTTAGACTAGGAAAAAAAGATTGGGGTCAGATTATGGAAGCTTCTCCGTGTCAAGCTGAGGAGAGTGGACGTTAGAGCAGAGGCCATGGCAAGCAGTGATGAGGGAGACCGGAGACAACACAGTGGACAGAAGTGGGTGATGTCTTGAACTAGGGCCCTCTGGAGAGAGGGAAGGAGGGCGAGGCAAGAAATACCCTGACAAGAGAAGAGGCAGGAGTTAGCCATTAATGAGATGGAGAAACAAAGGTGAGCTGGTGAGAGGAGCTAGGGAGAAGGTGAGGCACTTCATGAAAGCCTGAGGTGTCTCCCCGAGCCTTTGACCACTGGCTTCCGAATGGACAAATCTTGGAAAAATATTGCCTTTTTATGTTCTTTCTCAATTTGGAGCGATGCTCTTTTCTACATTCAAGGATGCTCAGAGTAGCCAAAGGTACAGCATGATACTTCGAGCCGACAGAACAATATGATGCGTCAACTTGGTCAAGTTTTAAAAAAAGAAAGTGGCGATTCATTTTTCCGACTTGAAGAATTTCTCTTTTTCAAAACCGCCAACACGTGAAATTCTGAAGTCCATAAATTCACAGGTCGTCATTTGAGTAACAAAACTATATTTTCCCAAAGCTTTAGATGGTGAATTTGTCAGGTATATTTTGCCAAAAACCAACGTTTTAAGGACTCTCGGCTAAACCATACGTCTGTAGGTAACCCTCTTAGAAAAGTACAGTTGCGGTGGCCAGTTTGGAACAGGCCGGTGGCCTTACTCTTGCGGTCCTCCAGCCTGATCATCAGCCCCTTCCTCGGGGCTCCTCTGGCTTTGCCCCTGTTCCCCCCAAGGGAACTTCCGGTGCTACAGGTGGTATGACAGCGTTTCACCTCCCAGCCCTTGAAGTACCCTGTGCTAGTCCAGCTAAGTTGTCAGACGGTTCCAAGAAAGACAGTGGAAATACATTTTTGAGTTTGAGCTTTTATCAGTTTGTGCCCTCGACAGAACACATATTTGACGGACTTGAAGAGGAAGGAGAAGGAAACTCTATAGCTATGATGATAATAAGCCCTTCTTCCTATGCAGTGCATTAAAATTCATCCTACCATTCTCACTTGACTGCAGTCCTTGGGGATTTAGTAGGTCAAGTAGTATAATTCATATACCGTGGGTGAGATGATGTGGGAAGAGCAAGTCTAAGTGATCTGCCCAAGGTCACCTGGTTAAGCTAGTGTCCACTCCCCAAGTCCAGATCTGCAGCCCTTCCCAGTGTATCATGTTGTCCTTTCACAGCAAGGATGAGGGGAGTCCCGGGCATGAGGTCTGGGTCATCTGGAGTGCAGGACCCCACAGAAAGCTGGGGAACATCTGAGAGCCTCTCAGGAGTGAGTGTTCTACTTGGATCCCAACTGAATCCGAAAATGGACCTTCTTTTGAGAGCAGGAGTGAGTGTGCTCCACTGGGATCCCAGTTGAATCCAAAAATGGACCTCCTTTTGAGCGCAAGCTCCAGATCGACCTCAGGACTGATGAGGCCTTCAGTCAGGTGAGAGTTCTGTGTTTCCAGGGAGCCGGGGGTTTCCTTCCGTCTGGATCAGACTCTCGGGGGCCTGTCTCCCACCTGGTGCCATGCCCCCGCTAAGTGCGATGTATCAAGAGGCAGTGTGCTTTGGGCTTATGTTAGTTCCCTAGGGCTGCTGTCTAACAGGGCAGCTTAAAACAGCAAAATGTATTCCCCCACAGTTCTGGAGGCTAGAAGCCCTAAGGTATCAGCAGGAGCGTGTTCCCTCCAAGGGCCCTCGAGAACAAAACTCCCTGCCTCTCTTCTGGGATCTGACAGCCCCCAGCATGCCACCCATGGCCTTCCTTGTCTTGTAGCTTGCTTCACTCCAATCTCTGCCTCTGTATTCACAGGGCATTCTTCCCTGTGTGCCCCTGTTTCCTCTTTCCAAGGATACCAGTCATTGGATCGAGAGCCCACCCTAATTCAGTATGACTTCATCCTAATTAGTTGTATATGAAAACACCCTGTTTCGAGGTAACGTCACATGCTGAGGCTCCAGGTGGACATGAATTTTCGGGGCGACACTGTCCCACACACCACAGTGGCCAAATATAGGCTCCGGGGCCAGCGTGATTAGATCCCTGTCCCACCCCTCTTCCAGGTCTGCCCAGCTTCTGGGGGCCTCACCCAGTACCCTCATCAGGGGCAGCGGGCTGACTTCTCATTGCTGTCATGTGTTGATGCTGGTGTCTGTTTCCTCGTCCCCAGTCATCTGTTCGCCGGAGTCATTGCTGTGTTGGCCCATATTCCCCACAGCAAAACATCTTAAGATCGGCCTGTCTTCTGAGTTACTTTCATGATACACTTGATTCGTAGAAATTGTTCTTTCCAGAGGTGAAACTTGGCAGGATGTATGAGGCTTGTCTCCATTTATGTGCTACCTTTAGGAAGCCATTCACCTGTTCTTATGATGTGTTCTGGCCTTAGGGTCCATCTGGGGCTGCCTCAGTTACTTGCCCAGGCACGCCATGGGCACGTCACCCTGGCATCTCCTCCCCCCACTCCCCTTCAGACTCTACCTTCCCCTGCCCTCATCTTCCCTAATTCTACCAGAGGATTTTCTTTATCCGCTCCTCTCAGGGCTCTGCCTGGAGATGGGTGGGGTTTGGGGCTGCTTCTTAGGGCCCTCCATTCTCTGGCACCTTTCTACCGCCCTCTCCTGGTCTACTAGCTTCCCCTAGCTTGTGGGACTTGAGGAAAGCCTTAGCTTACGTAACCCCTGTCCTTCCAAATCTTCTGCCCATTCCTGGGCCCAATGTTGTGAAATAGAAAAGAATCAATTTCTTCGTTTTCTGCCATTATGTTGTGTCCTCTTTTCTCTCTAAAGTAATAAAAGCAGCAGTCCTAGCTGAGTGCATGGGCAAGGGCCGCTGGCTATAGGGACAAAATACAAAACAAACCCACAAAACACCACTGGAGGTAGTTCTGAAAAATATTCTCCTAACTCAAAAATTTCAGTTTCACAGTTTAATAAATGTTCACAGAGAAAGCAGAGGACATAAATTAGTGACCCAAACCCAATTTGCTGCTGATGAAACCCCGATCCCGTGATATCCCTGGGAGATTTGTATGCTGTGGGGTGTAGTTGAGAGTTAAGAACCCAAAGATGACTTAAGTAAAAAAACACACGCAGAGAGGCTTAGCCAAGCTGTGATTTGTAGAGAGAGAGAGCACTTCCTAACCAAACGACATGAAAAATTGTAAAATGTGACCAAGTGAACCATCCTTGTCTTGGTTAGTCTGCTTTGGAATTCTAGATGTTCAGATTTTAGCATCAGATGGAATGTTTTTGTATAATACTATGTGCAGAAGGGACCGTTTTAGTCTTGGTGTTGGCTGAGCACCCAACATAGTAAACGGGCCATTTCAAAATTTAAGAGACTACCGCACGGAAGCGGAAAAGACATGAACGCCAATTGGCTTTGGTGACTCTTGACCCGTCGCCCACATTTGGGGGTGTGGCAAGCTGCCGAGTTAGAATTTTGAAGCAAGCTATGCACTATGCTCTAAATCTAAACCCTCTCCAGAAAAGGTATGGAGCTGCCTGCCCCTTTCCTCAAACGCAGGGAGAAGAGCTCCAACCAGACCTCTTGGAGGGTTTAATAAGTGCCCTCCGCACTTTGGGGGATACAGTTGACTGGAGCTTGACTCACCCCTAGGAAATCTAAAGGTCACGTTGCTCTCGGATCGTCACCTTAGGGCCCATTGGGTAGCAGGAATTTGTCAGGGCAAAGGAGCAGATGTGAGCCAGGCCTGAGACAGTTGTTCCGGGAGAGTCACATGGAGGCTAAAGTGACATCAAAAGGAGAGTGGGCCTCCAGATTTCCAGTGGCTGAGGAAGGAGCCCTAAGCAACCAGCATTTGTCACAGGTGAGAAATCCCTAGTAATTTTAGGGGAACACATGAAATCACCCCAGGAGAAAAGTATGTTTTAAATGCTTGCTGGGCGAGCACCTAAGCCTTCTTTTAGGGGTACTAATCGAGTAGGACCTTTTCTACCTCCTCTCTCCCCTCCATCCCCATCTGAAAGGACAGTGGGCAAGATGGAGTGGGAAGGATAAAAGGGCGGGCGAGAGAAGAGACTTCTTCCGCCTCAGGAAAATAGCCAAAATCAGGCTGAGCCCAGAAGTGGGGAAGGTACAGCTCTGAACCAAGTTAGAAATATTGCACTGGATTGAACATGTTCATCGCTCCACTTTGGGTTTTGTGAATTGGGTTTCTGACAAACTTCTTATTATCTAAAAGTAATCTGAAGACATGAGATTTGCCCTAAATTTCTTTCAGGGCAGGGGAAGAGTTAACCTAACAGAACACATGTGAAGGGACGATGTGAGACAAAAATAAAGTTGCTGAGAGCCCATGAATGTTCTTGTTCCAACAGTAGCTACATATATCGAGCTTTCAAAGAGAGACCTAAAACATCCATATCCGACCAATATGTTTGGGCCTTTACTATGTTGGGCAATAATACTGTTTTAGGAGCTAGGGCTAGAACTGGCTTAGAAAGAACATCCCTTTATCTGCTGTTCATTTTCTACATACTTAAAATCACAAAACAATTATTCCGCACACCCAGCATATCAATAGGAATAGTCACCTCTGGGACAAAGATGAATTTTGTTTTTTATCTTAAAACAAAATAGTTTCACAACAGTTCTGGCACTCACCCTGATTTATCACAAAGCTTGTGATTTGTAAAAAAAAAAAATAAATAAATAATAATAATAAATAAAATAAATAAATAAATAAACAAATAAACTGCATTTGTTAAATCTTAGAGGCATGATAAAATGGAAAGTTGAGTCAATAGCTGAATAATTTTTAGCGACCAAGTAATCAAAGCAATTGTACAGTTAGCTGTCTGGTTTGCAGAGAATGAAAAGTATGATAAAGTTTGCTTGTGTGGAAAGCCATATGGAGTGCCAGAATGTAACTCTTCAGGCTCAAATTTTATTCTTCTGAACGAGGAAGCACATCTACGTAATGGTGATCTCTCTTGACTTGCCTTCATCTCTGTTTCCCCCCTCCTTGTTCTCCTTCTAGTCTGACTGTCCTCCCCTCCCTCATGTCTGTCTCTTCTCTTCCACTGCTCCCCTTCTCGCCACCAAACCTTTTTATTTTTTTTAATTAAAAAAATTTTTTTTACATTTATTTATTTATTTTTGAGAGAGAGAAAGAGAGACAGCGCACAAGTGGGGGATGGGCAGAGAGAGAAGGAGACGCAGAATCCCAAGCAGGCTCCCGGCTCTGAGCTGTCAGCACAGAGCCCAACGTGAGGCTCCAACTCACAAACCGCGAGATCGTGACCTGAGCCGAAGTCAGACGCTCAACGGACTGAGCCACCTAGGTGCCCCCCTCCCCGCCACCAAACCTTTTTAAATACATATGTACTTGAATCTTACTCGTGTGTCAGATTTCAGTGTTCCGTATCCAGTTTGCCCTTCTAGTGGGCAAAATGCAGAATCAGTGTCAAGCAAATCTCTCAGAATGTTCCGAGTGTTGTGATTTGCCTTCAGTCCCCTGATGGATGAGCTAGCCCTCCTTAGGATGCAGTATGGAAGCTAGCATGTGAATATTCATTGATGTAGCCTGTGGTGCACGGTGTGAGTTGGTAAATCTTTAGTCCCTAAACTAGTTGTATCTTAATAAGCAGACTTGAAAGCATCCTATTTTGTTTTTAACGTATATTTATTTTTGAGACAGAGAGAGACAGAGCATGAACGGGGGAGAGTCAGAGAGAGAGAGGGAGACACAGAATCCAAAACAGGCTCCAGGCTCTGAGCGGTCAGCACAGAGCCTGACGCGGGGCCTGAACTCACGAACCGCGAGATCATGACCTGAGCAGAAGTCGGACGCTTAACCGACTGAGCCACCCAGGCACCCCGAAAGCATCCTATTGTTTGATCGGTTTCCTGGGAGGGTGTTTCACGTTTTAAAACTATAGTCAATGTAAACATTTCCTGAGACGTTAATTACTAGTATCTCCTGTAAATGGACGTACTGGCATCACGTAAAAGAAAGAGGAATGTTCTGGTGAAGTAACTTGTTTCATAAACAATAAAGAGGATCCACAAAGGAAAAATATAGAAGGAGGCTAATGATGGGAACACAAAAATCCCTCTATGGAATGTCACTGCAGACTGTGCTGATTGCCAAGAAGGCGGGTGTAATCTCGGAGACATTGTCAGGAAAGGAGATCCCAGGCGCTGGAGGAAAGAAGAAAGGGGTAGAGCAGGTGCCCCGTAAACTGCTACATCCTTGACCTGTGATAACTTCATCCTCCAAGAACCAATGTCTGGGGAATCTTGTGTCCAAGGTAATTCTTCAAGTGCTTTGGTTATCATTTAAATGTTATGGCAGACCACTCAATCCGGTATAATCGATGTGTGTTAGAACTGCTACAAAGTCCCTCCTGTCCCAGCAGCTTTGTTAGCATCCTTGAGGGATGACATGGGAATGTAATCAGGTGAGTGCAAAGGGAGTTGCTCTGGGTAATTTGCATTCTGTGGAGGTGCCAGATTCCCGTCCTCCCACGCAATGATGAGCATTTCCCTCTAGAGGTGTGCAGTGTGTATAATAAGTAGTCCTCTGTGTTTTAGACGTGATTGGTTATGTCCAAGCCTCTTTAGCACTAAGAATATAATTTTAGGAGGTCCTGGGTGGTTCAGTCGGTTAAGCGTCCAACTCTTGGTTTTGGCTCAGGTCATGATCTCAGGGTTTGTGGTTCGAGCCCCGCATCAGGCTCTGTGCGGACAGCGGAGAGTGTGCTTGGGCTTCTCTCTCTCCCCGTCTCCCTCTGCCCTTTCCTCCAGCTCTCTCTTTCTCCCATAAATAAATAGATAAATACTTTTTTAAAAAAAAAATATAGTTTTATTGTAATGATATTTTTAAGGAAACAGCCCCCAAACCCCATCTTAAGGAAAACAAGAGGGGGATGGACCCAGATACATCTTATCACTGTTTATTGTTTTCTTCTTCTTTTAAATCCTTTGCCCAGACCTAGGAAATTGCAATTTGACAAGGCCAATTTTCTAGAAGTCTGATGGCCTCCAATTCAGGATCACTTTGAATATTTTTTAGGGGTCTGCAACCTCTTTATATGCATTTTGAAAAACCTAATGAAGAAATTTAAGTGAAAATCTTTATAAGTGATGACATAATAACTTCCCTTTGTTTTGGAAATCAAATCTTGTGAAACATTCAGTTTGGGGGGAAATATTAAGAGGGGTCTGTGAGTTACGCAGTTGGTAACTGTGGTTTAGTTGACTTCAGTTTACAATTAATGGCATTTCTCGTGTGGTGGGCAGAATAACAGCCCCCCAGAGATGTCCCCGTCTTCATCCCTGGAACCTGAGGCCTGTTGTTACATGGCAGGAGGAGCCAACAGATGGAATTCAGGGTGTTGAATCAACTGACCTTGAGATGAGATGATCCTGTGTTATTGGGGTAGACCCAGTGTAAGCATAAGGGTCCTTTTCAGTGAAAGAGGGAAGCAAGAGAGACAGTCGCAGAGAGATTTGAGGAAGCTATGCGATTGGCTTTTGGAGAGAGAGGAAGGGACCGTGAGCGAAGAATGCAGGTGGCTTCCAGAAGCTGGAAAAGGCAAGAAAACAGAGTCTTCCCTAGAGGGTCCAGAAGGAACCCAGCCCTGCCGCCACCTTGATTTTAGCCCAGGGAGACCCCTTGTGAACTTCTGACCTCTGGAAATACATGGTAATAAATATGGGTTGTTTTAAGCCCATTAAGTTTGTGGTTGTTACAACAGCAATAAGAGATGAATACACCTAGTGCTGTATCTTTCTGGATTTGGGTCATTTAATTTTTGTTAATGTTTGTTTATTCTTGAGAGAGAGAGAGAGAGAGAGAGAGAGAGAAAGAGACAGACTCTGAAGCAGGCTCCAGGCTCTGAGCTGTCCACACAGAGTCCGACACAGGGCTCGAACTCACGAATGACGAGATCATGACCTGAGCCAAAGTCAGACGCTTAACTGGCTGAGCCACCCAGGCGCCCCTGGGTCATTTTAAATAAACCAGTGAATAGTATCTACTGGGCACCCCGGCATGCAAATAACTGTATTGGCGAAGTTGTAAAGAAAATAGAATGAATCTAAATGTATACAAGTCTGTGGATCACTTGCCCCTTCCTGTTACTGCGACCTTACCTTGTGTTACTTCTTCGCTCACCTGGCTCCAATCCCTCCAGTTTCCTGTCCATTCTGCAGACTTCCTGCTTTGGCCCTTGGTTCATGCTTTTTGCTCTGCCTTGAACATCCTTGTTCCAGGTCTTCCAACAGTTGACTTCTGCACATCCTTCAGGCCTTGCTGTAATGTTTCCTCCTCGGTTATTCACAATAGTCTATCAATCATAACTCCAAATCTTAGTGGTCTAACAAGGAAAAGACTTTTGCCTTCAGGTCATAGCCCAATGTGGTTGGTGTGTATGTAAATCAGAAATAAGAATGGGGAGTCCCCTGTGTTCCCCATGGCCGCCAAGCCATTCCAGCGTGTGACCCCTTTCAACCCCTTGGCCTTCTCAGAATCCTCCGCGGGACCACCTGCTTTCACGTTGTGAGAAATAAGGAACATGTCGAGGATTGTTTAGGCCAGGCCTGGAAAGTGGAAAGCCTCGTTTGCACCCACAATTCCACATGACCCCACCAAGGTGCAAGGGGCTGGGCATGCGGTCTTCCTGTGTGCTCAAAAGGAAAACTCAGCTGGGTGACTAACAGCTCTATTGTGCCCCTTCCCAGAGATGCCTTCTGTAGCTACCTAAGCAGATCTGCCTTGTTAGTCTCATAATGGTAATTTATTTTTCCTCCGTAGCACTTTATCTTTAATAATTTATTTGCCTGTTGGCTAATTGTGTTCTTCCCGCAAGCCCAGAGCTGCATGAGTACGTGGTCTGTCCGTGACCATATGCACGATACCTGGCAATGCTGTGTCCTGCACAGAACGGACTACCAATCGATAGCAGTTGGTCGAAGTGTGATGAATGGACAAGCCAATGATCGAACAAATGAATGATTGCAAAATAGAGACCTTATCTAGAGGGTATCCACTCTTTTAGCAAAGACAGAACTAATAGGCCGCAGTCTTCCACAATAACAAATTTTAAAAAGCAACCAAAATCTCTCGTTGAGTTAAAAGTAACGGGCTTTGCGCTAGGATTCCAAGACAGTTGGGAATGACGCTGCCCTTTTGCTTTTAGCCCAAGTTCGCTTAGGTTCAGTCCTCCAGATGAGCAGACTGAGGGGGAACAGTGAGTGCTCTTTGGTTTGTTTTTGTTTTCATTTTTGTTTTCCTGTTGGTTTACTCTTGTGTTTCTGAGTGGGGTGCAGACCCCTCAGATACTCTCCTGATTCATCGGCCCCTTCTCCACTCCCAGGAGCCAAACCATGTGACTGTCTCCACCCCTCCTCTATCACTGTATTTATAGTGGCTCAGGGGATGGAAACACGCCATCTCCGATGACCGAGTTTTCCTATCTTGCTCCCCCTTTTCCTTCCCAGTGTCACTGTCCCTTTTGGCCTAGCACATGCTAGCACTAGGATATACAGCCGTCAGAAAGGCAGAATGTCCAGTCCAAGGCTACCTCTCCTGTAGTCCTTGCAGGGCTCTAAGGAGAGATGCTATGTCATACTCAGCTCCTTTGCTGTAAAGACTGGGCCATTGCCTGTCTCCTGGAGGAAGGCACAGGGGAAGCCCACCTTGTCTGGCTCATAGCTCTGTCCTGCCCCAGGCATGACTCCCAACTGGCCAAGCTCTGTGAATGTAGCAGAGTAAGAGGCCTGAAGGCCAATGCCTGGAATCACTGGCCAAGCGAGATGTTCCCTACTTCACATGGGTTCCTCCCACTCCCTTTCATCGCCTATGGGGCAGGCACATGGCATTTCCAGGGGGGAGGGACCAAAGACTTGTGGTTGTACTTTTCACAGGAATTATTCCAATCAGCTACCTTATGTATTTGCTTCACTTTCCTTTCCTCATTCCGACATTATTGTGCGGATGAAATACATTAAATGAACACTAAAATCAAGGATGTGTGCAAAGATGCATCCACAGGAATGTTCAGTAATAGAAAAAAAAAATGGAAGCAACTTAAATGTTCACATAAGGCAGTAGATAAAAATAAATTATGATACATCCATATAATGGCTTGAAAGTCATTAAAATTGATCGTGTAGAAGAATATTAAATGACATGTAATCATGTTCACATTTAATTTTTAAAAAATCAGGCTATAAAACGGGACGCCACATGATCTCATTTTTGCAATTAAAAACCTTTATAAATGTGTAGTATATAAACAATAAGAAGGACAAAGACCAAAATGGGGTGGCTGTTGTAGTAAATGGGATAATAGATGGGGTTTTCTTTTATTCTTCGTGCCCAACAGTATTTGTTAAATCTCCAGAAAAAAATTTTTTTTAACGTTTATTCATTTTTGGGAGGCAGAGAGAGACAGAGCATGAGCGGGGAAGGAGCAGAGAGAGGGAGACACAATTCAAAGCAGGCTCCAGGCTCACGAGCTGTCAGCACAGAGCCCGACGCGGGGCTCGAACTCACAAACTGTGAGATCATGACTTGGGCCGAAGTCAGACGCTCAACCGACTGAGCCACCCAGGCGCCCCATGGTATTTATAAAATCCTATGTGATGAACATGTATTTCTTTTGAAAAAGGATATAAAAATCTAAAATGTTGTTTCACAAATTAGATGACTACATCCCTAAATAAATACTTGTTTGTAAAAATGACTATTGACAGAAGAATAAAGCACAACACAAATCATTGAAATGCAATAAAAAGCCCAATAGCCTGATTTCTGTCTCTATTCCCCAACCTCTTCCTTGACCTTATCTCTCCCTTTCCATCCCACCCACATGCAACAGATGACTGAGGTGCCTCATCTGTACCCCCTCCCTCACATTCCCATCGCCGTTGCCTTAGTTTAGTGCTGGATCATCTTCTTTTTTTTTATTTAAAAAAAAATTTTTTTTTTAACGTTTTATTTATTTTTGAGACAGAGAGAGACAGAGCATGAATGGGGGAGGGGCAGAGAGAGAGGGAAACACAGAATCGGAAGCAGGCTCCAGGCTCTGAGCCATCAGCCCAGAGCCCGATGCGGGGCTCGAACTCACGGACCGCGAGATCGTGACCTGAGCTGAAGTCGGCCGCTTAACTGACTGAGCCACCCAGGCGCCCCGAGTGCTGGATCATCTTCTGATGGGACATCTTGCCTCCAGGAAGGCCTGTGCTTGCACTGGTCTGGACTGTGCTGTCCTGTCCTCTGACAGCCTAGCAAATGGGGAGCCACATTAGGAGACTCAACCCAAAGGTCACATTTTCTCTTGGAGTCTTCCTCTGACAGTGACTACTTCTGTTCCCAGAATCGATCCTTCTTTACACCCCGCTCTCTGTTCTGATGTTTTAATGTCTATTGACTTCTTTCTTTTTTATAAATCAGTTTGCTGAGGTCTGATGAGTGTGCAGAAAGCTGCATTAATGCATTATGCATTAATGTATACAACTCGAAGAGTTTGGGGATAAGTCTATACCATCACCACCATCAAGGCTGCAGTCCTGTCCCAGAGTTTCCTCTTGCCCCCTTTATCGTTGTTACTGTTTTCTTCAGTTGCACTTCTTGGCATTTATTTTGTATCAGGTACTTTACAGTTCCCCCATAGTAATTTATGCAATCCTTGTGACATCCCTGTGAGAGTTATAGCCCCATTTTGCAAATGAGAAAACAGAGGCACAGAGAGATTAATGTGTTCAAGGCATCACAGGTAGAAACTGACCAGAGTGAGGTAAAACCCAGGTAGTGTGGCTCCAACATCTCTATGCTTAACATATTTATGTGCTGCTTCTTCTCTTATTTATGTCTTTCACATGTCTCTCTCCCCCTACCACCTTGTGGAGGCAGGGACCATGTTTTATTAGGTTTCTTTTATTTTATTCTATTTTTTTATTTTTGTCTTTTAAAAATTTTTTTTTAATGTTTATTTATTTTTAACAGAGAGAGAGAGACAGAGCATGAGCAGGGGAGGGGCAGAGACAGAGGGAAACACAGAATCCGAAGCAGGCTCCAGGCTCTGAGCCGTCAGCACAGAGCCCAATGTGGGGCTCGAACTCACAAACCACGAGATCATGACCTGAGCCGAAGTCAGATGCTCAACCGACTGAGCCACCCAGGCACCCCTTTTGGTCTTCTTTTTATTTATTTTTTTTTAGTGAATTCTATCCCAACCTGGGGCTTGAACTCACAACCACAAGATCAAGAGTCTCATGCTCTACCAACTGAAGCCAGCCAGGTGCCCCAATTTGAGATTTATTTTTTTTAATTACTCAGTGCTCATCAAGATAAGTATACTTTCAATCCCCTTTATCTATTTCACCCATCCCTCTACCCACCTCCCCTCTGGCAACCACCAATTTATTCTCTGTACATTTTGTTTGCCTCTTTTTTGTTCTTTGTTCATTTGTTTTGTCTCTTAATTACATATATAAGTGAAATCAGATGGTATTTGTCTTTCTCTGACTTATTTCACTTAGCATAGTTCCTTCTAGGTCCATCCGTGTTGTTGCAAATGGCAAGATCTCATTCTTTTTTATTGCTAATATTCCATTATATATATATATATGTGTGTGTGTGTGTGTGTGTGTATATAAATATATATAAATATATATAAATATATATAAATATATATAAATATATATATAAGTATATATATAATGTACATAATATTCCAATATTCCATTATATGTATATATTCCATATGTATATTATATATATTCCATATGTGTGTGTATACATACATATATATATATATATTTCATATCTTCTTTATGAATTCATCTATCAATGGACATTGGGTTACTTCCATATCTTGGCCGTTGTAAATAATGTTGCAATAAATATAGGGGTGCATGTATCTTTTCAAACTAGTGTTTTCATTTTCTTTGGGTAAATACTCAAGAGTGAGATTACTGGATCACATGGTAATTCTATTTTTAATTTTTTGAGGAAACTCCATAGTGTTGTCCACAGTGGCTGCACCAGTTTGCATTCTCACGAGCAGTGCATGAGGATTCTTTTTTATTTTTTTATTTTTATTTATTAAAAAAATTTTTTTTAATGTTCATTTTTCAAGGTGAGAAAGACAGAGTGTGAGGGGCAGAGAGAGAGAGAGAGGGAGACACAGAGTCCAAAGCAGGCTCCAGGCTCTGAGCTGTCAGCACAGAAGCCCAATGCGGGACTCAAACCCACAGGCTGTGAGATCATGGCTTGAGCTGAAGTCAGACGCTTAACTGAGCCACCCAAGTGCCCCGAGGATTCTTTTTGTCTACATCTTCACCAACACATGTTATTTCTTGTCTTTTTTTATTTCAGCCATTCTGACTTGTGCAGTTTTGATTGGCATTTCCCTGATGATGAGTGATGTCGAACATCTTTTCATGAGTCTCTTGGCCATCTGCATATCTCCTTTGGAAAAATGTCTATTTGGGTCCTCTGCCCATTTTAATAGTATTATTTGTGTCCTTGTTTGTTTTTGGTGTTGCATTGTGTAAATTTTTTAGGGAGTTTGACTGTTGACCCCTATTGGATATATCATTTGCAAATATCTTCTCCCACTTACTAGGTTACCTTTCTGTTTTGTTCATCGTTTCCTTCCCTGTGCAAAAGCTTTTGTCATGTTTTAAATGTATCTTTATTTCTTTGATGCGAAGCCCAGGGCTGGCCTATAGTGATCTCATAATAAATATTGATTGAATGACCATTTAGGCAACAAGTATGTATTGAATACCCACCATATGCCAGGCATTGTTTTTAAGCACCTGAAATGCACAGGTAATAATATAGATCAAGATTCCTGCCCTCGCGGGGATGGACAGTGACTTAGATTTTAGTGAAAATGTCAAGGGCAAGTTGGGTAAATGATTCAGGAATTATTTACGTGACATTTTCACTTCTTCCGTAACTGTGTTTCACTAGGGTACATTTTAAATCGGGGGCATAATTTGTGACAATATGGTGCTACATATTAATACAAACCCTTCCTTTGTCACATCAGAGCTCTGCACCCAAATGTAAGTGATCTGTCAGTGGTCAAATCATGACTGCCTGATGCTTCATGATGCTTTGAAACATATTTTTTGAAACTTCAATGCATATCTGAAAATATCACCTTTCTTTCATTTCTTTATGTTCTCCTTTGTCGCTCATCATTTTTACTTTTTTTCTGCTTTTCTACTCTTATTCTCTTGTGAAACCATCTCATTGCCCCCTGCTGCTTCCTCCCTTACTCTCTGCCTTCTCTGCTTACCTTCCTTTTCCCTCTACTGTGCCAAATTTGTATTTTTGAACTGTGGAGCAAAACTCATACGGAAAATATGATTTTCTTTTTCAACCTGAAGGGTGAACATGATGAGGAATTAATCTGACCAAATTTTGTGTCACCAAAGGCTGTAGATTTCATTCTAGAGGCAGAAGAAAGAAGAGAGAATAGCTTTAGCCATCAGAGCAGCCTTACAGGGTAGAGATTATTCCATTTTATTAATAACAAAACAGGGCTTCAAAGGGATTAGTTGTCTATAAAAAACATGTAGAGAAGCATATTCTACAACATGATGCTTACCACCTTATACAGAGGGAGCTCTGGAAAAAAATTTGCTTCTCCTGCTTGAAGAATGCACTTTTCTGGGGTTTCATTTATTGAAATGTATTTGAGGCATTGAAAAAACCCAGACTATTCCCAAATAATGGCATTATTTTAAAACAAATGGAGTCTTACAGGAATAGAGATAACCTATTATACTTGCAAAATACTAGCTTAAAAAATGTACCACCAGAATATGCTATTTCTTCATTTTTCCTCCCCACACTCCCAGTTTCCACAAATGGAAATTTCTCATTCTTTTAGACCCTATGTTCAATTCTAATGGCCATAGTCGACCACACAAAGCTTCTGCATTTATCAATAGTTTCCCTGTATATTGAGTAATTGGACAGCCCAGATTTTCTCAACATTATCTTTTGCAGACATTCTTTTTGTCAGACTCTGTTCCCAAACCATTATCAGCATCTTTAACTGTTTGCAGCTAGACTTGAGCCTCACGAAATCAGCTCACAGGTCACTAATGACGCTCTCGCTGCCGAGGCCAAGCCTTTCTCTCAACCCTCGTGCTCCTCAACCTTCCTGACATATATTGAGTTGCTGGATGAATGCTTACCTTCAGGTTTTTCCCAGGAGCAAATGATCACATCTTAAGAAGGGTTGGGTCCTGACCTCTAAGTTAGTGGGTGTGAACCCAAGCTGGAAGGACTCCCATGAAATAGAGGGACCGTGGAATAGTGAGAAAATCTTTACAGAGCACGTGGGGCAAACGGTTTGTTGGCTGAGCCCCCAGAGCTGTCATCTCACTCTCAGAAAAGTGCCCCACCTGAGGCCTCACTGTCCCCATTAGTGCTCTGCCGAGCACTCTACTGACGGTAGAGCTGGGAGACCCATCATTTAGGGTATGCTACGGTCAGGGAAAGCGAGCATTTAGAGAAGTGCAGTCTTTAGGACCATGGTACTTAGCCAAGCCAGGAAGCAAAGATTAAGCCTTCTAAACACAAAATCATTCATTCTTATGATGCTTCACTTGGGAACATTTCTCCCGGAAACTTTTGTTGATACCTGATTCTTGATCGCTCCCTTCTCTCCCCTCGTTTATCCATATCCATGCCCTTATATCCTCCAGGGCACGATGGAGATCTTAAGGTGGTTTATGGGGCATCACTCACTGTGGGTGTTTATCTTTTTGAGAAATTGTACATGAGGCGAGAGCTTCTCGGAGTCACAGCGTCTCAACCTTCTGTCCAGGGGGTGCCATTTCCTATTCGATTATGAACACATTCTGTCCAGTGTCTTCTGGAAATCTTTCTTTTTCATCTCCTATCCCTAGGGCTTGTTAATCTATAAGCTAATATTACTATTATCCATGGGCAATATGATCCAGCAGTTGCATTTCTAGGTATACATCCAAAAGAATTAAAAGCAGAATCTCAAAGAGATATTTGCACACCCATGTTCATAGCAGCATCATTCACAGTAGCCCAAATGTGGAAGCAACTCAAGGATCCATGGACGGATGAATTGACAAAAGGAGTTATATGCATACAATAGTATTCCTTTAAAAGGAAGGATATTTTTCTTTTCTTTTTAAAGTTTATTTATTTAGTTTTGAGAGAGAGAGAGCAGGGAAGGGGCAGAGAGAGAGAGAGAGAGAGAGAGAGAGAGAGAAACCCAAGCAGGCTTCCTGCTGTCAGTGTGGAGCCCAATCTGGGGCTCAAATTCACCAACCAGGGGATTATGACCTGAGCTGAAATCCAGAGTTAGACACTTAACGTACTGAGCCACCCAGGCACCCCGAAAAGGGGGGATATTTTAACACAGGCTACAACACAGATGAATTCAAGAATGTTATGCTAAGTGAAACAGGCCAATCACCAAAAGACAAACGCTGTATTATTCTACTTATATGAGGTACCTAGGTAGTCAGATTCACAGATACATACTGTAGAATGGTGATTGCCAGGGGCTGGAGAAGGGGAAAAATAGGGAGGAGTTTAATAGGTACACAGTTTGGAGATGAAAAGAATGCTGGAAATCAGTTGCACAATAACGCCCTTAGCACCACTGTATAGTGTACTTAAAAATGGTTAAGATGGTAAATTCGTGTTATGTGTATTTTAACACAATTAAAAATAGAATGCAGTTTTATAAGTATTAACCTGAGAAGAGAGTAACTGGAAAGTTACATCACCAATAGCAAAATTCTAATAATTCACTTCCAACAAATATTTCCCAGTGATTACTATGTACGATACACCTGAGCTGAGAGCCAAGAAGGATAATGAAGATAAATACAGCGTGGTTCCTGTCCCCAAGGAGATGTTGGTGTGGTCTGGGGAATGGGATGTGCACAGAATATTAATTGACTGAAAACTCTAAGAAGTGGAAATTCATGTTAGATGGAAGGGAGAACATTTGAGATAACCATTTATTTTTTTTTTTAAGTTTTTTATTTTTATTTTTTTTTTCTTTTTGAGACAGAGAGAGACAGAGCATGAACGGGGGAGGGGCAGAGAGAGGGGGAGACACAGAATCGGAAGCAGGCTCCAGGCTCTGAGCCATCAGCCCAGAGCCTGACGCGGGGCTCGAACTCACGGACCGCGAGATCGTGACCTGAGCTGAAGTCGGACGCCTAACTGACTGAGCCACCCAGGCGTCCCGACCATTTATTTTTTTTAACGTGCATTTATTTTGAGAGAGAGAGAGAGAGAGAGAACGAGTGGGGGAAGGGCAGAGAGAGAGGGAGAGAGAGAACCAACCCCAAGACGACTCCACACTCAACTGAGAACCCGACGCCAGGTTTGATCTCATGACTGCAAGATCCCGACCTGAGCCGGTATCTAGAGTCAGACGCTTAACCGACTGAGCCACCCAGGAATCCCGGGAGATGACCATTTGAAGCGAAGTGAGAAGTGTAGGTAGGACTCTGAAACCAAAAACAATTTTCAAAATTACCTGCACTTGCATTGAAGAATGAATAATTAAGACTTTACTGCCCTTTATTTTTTTGCATTCTTATAAACTATTCTAAGACCGTAATTCCAGGCATCCCCGTCATAAAGCATCGCCTGATTAAAACAATGCCGTGGGCTTACGTGGGCGTGATAGTTCTAAGTGCCACCGGATCCCTCAGAGCTCATTCCGATTTTAAATACCAGCATTCTCAGTACAGAAGAGTCAGCTTTACAGTAACTTAGCATTCAATGGTGAAAATGTACCAGTTCCCGAATTGTTAGGGAAGTACAATTTTTATCATATGCCTAGAAAACAAAACCATATATGCATTTCTACTTTTTTGATTACCTTACAAACAAGCATAGTAGATGAGATACCTCATACTGTGTATGCTTCTGATTCAAGGAACCTTCCATAGTTCTGAAATGCTTTACTTTGTAACGGGTGTATGAGAAAGAGAGAATATGTCAAAATTGCCTGGCAAAGCATACTTGTTTTGATCTGCTCTATCCTTCTCAGCTTTGGCAGGCTAGCCCCTAAATTGCAGGTTTCCTCCCATTTGATCCGGGGAAGCAGATTGCTGAATCATGAGTCCTAACTGCAGGCTGAAGGTGAAAAGGATTCCTTCGGGGAGTCATGTATATGTACAGTCTACAGAATTAAGCTGAGACGCAATGACATTGCGTTAGGAGATTACACTAATAGGATCACTTTAAATTAAGATCCCTGAATGAATAAAATAAACCTATTACTCTGAGGTTCACCTCAGCCTTGTAAAATGCCTAGCACATCAGAGGTTCTGGAAACATGTCAAACAGATGACATAAAAATGGGGTATTCTGATAATGCAGGGATATGTTTGAGGGTCATCATTTATGATTCCTTTTTTTTCATTCAACGAATATTTATTGACCTCTGTGGACACTATTCTAGGTGATATAGCAGTGAATAAAAGAAATAAGTCTTCATCCTTAGGAATCTTACCTTCTAGTGGGGGAGGCAGAGGATTGAATGTCAGAATGCTAAAAAATGAGGAGGTAAAGCAGGAAGGGATTTCTGAAATATCAAGGTGGGTGTTGAAATTTTAGATAGGGCAGACCATACGTGAAGTATGAAATTTCTACAAATTTGAGCATTTAAAAGATTTTGATAATGTAATCCCATTCAGTCAGTACCGTGCAAAGGCCATTCGTGAGGGTATGAAGAAAACTGGCTTCTAGGCCTTGTCACCCATTCATTGAGCAAGTTATTTCCTCCTCTGGAGTCAGGACACAGCTCTCCAATATGCAGATTGGACCATGCGAGCTCCCAAACTCTTTGAGCTCTGAGATTCTCTAAGTCTTAATATTTCTTTGATGATCTTTCAGTTCCCCAGAGTTGGCAATTACTACTGACCACATTTGATTTGAGCTTTCTGGCCATTCCGATTGTCATATATGTAATGCATGATGGAATCAGGTTGCTATGGTCTGAATGTTTGCTGTCCCCCCCAAATTCACATATTGGAATCCTAACACCAATGCGATATTAGGAGCCAATGTGATGGGACCTCTGGGAGATGATTAGGTCATGAGGGTGGGCACTTCGTGGATGGGAGTAATGTCCATGAAAAAGAGATCCCACAGAGCTCCCTAGTCCCTTTTGGCCATGTAAGGATACAACAGGAAGTCTGTGACCCCCACTCTGGTCACGCTGGCACTCTGAGGTGGGACTTCCCTCCTATATTTCTGTTGTTTATAAGCTGCCCCACCTGTGGCTTTTTTTTAGAGCTGCCTGAACAAAGAGATATTATACATTGTTAAACAGTTATAA
Organism: Panthera uncia; assembly: GCF_023721935.1. NCBI lineage: Eukaryota > Metazoa > Chordata > Mammalia > Carnivora > Felidae > Panthera > Panthera uncia. The sequence continues at coordinate 116,176,176 of NC_064816.1, forward strand.
AACTGCCATAATTTTGTGATCATTTTCTTCTATAATTTCAGGTAAGGCAATTTGATTTTCTTCATTGGAAATAAATATAGAAAGAGAGCAATTTATATAGCATGAGTTGATTATAGTACATTTTACTACAATTTAGTAGTGAAAAAGCCTAGTTAGAAGCACATATTCACTATGACATCTATTTTTCTGACACAATTCAATATCCTTAGACACTGTCGGAGGAGATGTAATCATCCAAAATGCTGAGATTACTTGGTTAAACTAGTCCACATGCTATGGATTCATGGCATCTTTATACTAAAAGCCAGTTTCTAGGCAAAGTTGAATGTGGCCAGGGCCACTGTCCCAGTGTGATACCTAACTTTATTGAACTCATACAGAGAAATGTGATTTTTGCCACAATGTTGGGATTATACTTTGAACTTGCCAGAGTAAATAGCTCAGCTTTCTTGGGGTATGGAGTCCCTCCAAATAACCTTGTGCATTCTACCTCTTCTTTTTCTTATTTTGGGGGGGAGTAGGAATTAAGCTTGGGGGGGGACAATCATGTGGTCCCTGGGGCTCTGTAAGCAATGATTTGCTCTGCTGATAAAAAAAAATGTTTTGTTGCTATGAAAAGGGGTGTAGGTAGCTCGAAAATAGGTTTCGATTTGGTCATTGTATTCAAGTTCTGGGAAAACAGACTGTTCTTTTGAATTTTTAAACAATAATAATTTGTTTAAGACATTTGCACGATCATGATAAAGTAACACATCTTGATAAGAAAGCTTGCATTGGCACAGCAGCTATAGAAGGACCACTACAGAGATAATGAGCACAGTTATGTTTAAATTAAGTGGGCACTAAGGGATAGGAGTAAATAGGGAAGGAGGAAGTAATTGAAGCAGCAAATAGTCTAAGGCATAGAAATGGAAATGTGGGTAAACTCTGCAAATTGAAAAGTCATTTGGTGCCGGGGCGCCTGGGTGGCTCAGTCAGTTGTGTCTGACTTCCGCTCAGGTCATGATCTCACGGTTCGTGGGTTCGAGCCCTGCGTTGGGCTTTATGCTGACAGCTCAGAGCCTGGAGCCTGCTTCAGATTCTGTGTCTCCTTCTCCTTCTACCCCTCCCCCACTCTGCCTCTGTCTCTGTCTGTCTCTCTCTCTCTCTCAAAAATAGACATTAAGGCGCGCCTGGGTGGCTCAGTCGGTTAAGCAGCTGACTTCGGCTCAGGTCATGATCTCACGGTCCGTGAGTTCGAGCCCCGCGTCGGGCTCTGTGCTGACAGCTCAGAGCCTGGAGCCTGTTTCGGATTCTGTGTCTCCCTCTCTCTGACCCTCCCCCATTCATGCTCTGTCTCTCTCTGTCTCAAAAATAAATAAATGTTAAAAAAAAATTAAAAAAAAATAGACATTAAAAAAAAGTAAATAAAAGTCATTCGGTGCCACAAACGATTTTATTAATTTCTCTAGAGTTTTGAATAGGTGCCAGTAATGATTTAATGAAATGGCCATAGAAATAAATCAACAAATGGATCAAAACTGGGGAAGAAATCTTTGTGCGTGCCACTTTGGGACCAAGGGGTATTTCCCAGATTCTTGCTACTCAAAGTGTGGTCCAAGGACCAGCAGTATTCAGCATCCTAGACTGTGATAGAAATGCAGACCTCCAGTCCTCATTCAGGATCTGCTGAATCAGAATCTGCAGAACAAAGTCTCCAGGTGATATGTATAGGGACATCAAAGTTTAAAAAGCATTACCCTACAGTTGTTATAACAGTTCATTGATTCATTGATTGATTGATTCATTCATTCATTCAACATTTTCCATGTGCCAGACATTAGATTAGACAATAGAAGGGAGAGATAGTCACAAACACGAGTAAGACATGGTCCCTGCACAAAGGGACACTTAATTGGAGAGGACATATGAGACGTATTAAAGCTAGAGTTAATAGAATTTGTGCTTGACCGTGAGATGCCAGGGTGAGGAATGTGGATGATGTCCTAGCGTTGTCCTGGGCACGTGAGTGTTGATGGTGAGTTTAAAGCAGACTAGGGGTAAAAGAGAACGTGTCTACCCTGAAAATGTGGAGTTTTGAGGCAGCTGTGGAGTTTACAGCTGAAAATATCTAATAGGTAGTTGGAGTTGAGAGCGGGGCTTGACAAACTATGGCTGCACAGACCAAAGCCTGCCCTCCCTTCATTTTTGCAAATAAAGTTTTATTAGAACACTGCCACGCTCATTGGTTTACATACCGTCTCTGGCTCCTTTCACACTAAAAAGGCAGAGTTGAGTAAATGCATCAGAGACCAGAGACCATGTGAACCAAAAAACCTTTCTCTTCAGCCTTTCCCAGGAAAAGCTTTCTGACTTCTGTCTTAGGGTATAGTGGAGAGATCAGGTTAGAGACAGCTATGTGGAATTCATAGCAGCCAAGGTGGGGATGAGAAACCTCCTGGGAGAATGTTCACTGAGGAGAGAAAAGGGCAAAGTCAGAACCCTGAGAGAGACGCAGCTTCACATGCTTTTTGTGCCTGGGGTAGCTCCCCTGGCTATTCAAATTCTTTTTTTTGTTGGTTTGTTTCCCTTGGCACTTGCAAATTCATTAAGCCAAGAAACTTGAACTAGGTCAGTGAAGCATCCTGTATGTGATTTATAATCATAATGATTTAGCAGATCGTCTCTGGTAATAAACAATTATTACTTTTCAATGAAAGCTACAAGTAACATAGTAGTTTGGGCAGAAGTGACAGAAGAATCTCATCTCCTCGTGGAATAGAAAGGAAAAATATCATTTTCTCACAAACGTGTTTTGCCTGACTCTCGTGGATGGCAGGGCTGTTCCCTAAATATGGTCCCAGAGCCAAGCTGACCACAAACTGGCATGTTCTCAGTGCTCTGCCCAGTTATGAGGCTGCCATTCCCCTCAGATACAGGGAAGAGAGATAGAGGAGAGCTGAGATGGGGAGCAGGATGCCCCTGGAGCAGGGAATAGTTTAGGGCATAAACAGGAAACCGAGCCTGTGAAATCTACAAACTTAACATGCATTCGGTGCCATAAACTCTCAGGTCCTTCGCGGCAGTTCTGCATAGGTCTTTGCGCGTAAAACATTTTAATGGAATCGCCACGAAAAGGAAAGGACTCAGGCCTCAATTCATAGCCCACCTTTCTTGGCTAAATAACGTGGATAGTGTTAGATACGGGGCTCCGAGTTGAGGTTGAGTGATCTCTACGTGTTGAGGCGACGACGAGAGAAAAAGGGTGCAGGTGGAAGTCAGCTCAGCGCCTCAGCTCGTCCTGCGGAAATCCAACTAACTTCGCCTGATTGTCGTACTAGCACGAAGGAGTTCTTTGTATTCTCTGATGCCGGGCATGGCGGATGACTTCACAGACACCCCGGGGTTGAACATCCTTGTGGACACGATTCAGATGTAACAGAGCTGCCAAAAATGTCGATTTCAGTTTGAGGTAAGATACTTCTGATCCACTCCGGTGGTTCTTGGGATAAACCTTCAAGACAGCAGATTAGCATCCTGTTTATGCCCAGATTACAGGCGCTGATCTTGTTTCTGTTTCCACAAAAAGACTTTATTTCCAGCATTTCTCTCCGCTCCCCATGAGGGCCTAAGGCTGTCTGTTCACAATATTGCAGTGTTGGGGGTTTCGTACAGGGCTATGGTTCATCTGGGCATTTGTTTACTCTGGAACCGAGTGGCACCAACCCCTCTGTCACATCTCGCTTTTTCAGGGTGAATGAGCCACTGTTGCAATGCCCAGTCCCTTTGTGCAACCTCCTCTCCCCTGCCCTCACCGGCCCCCGTCTTTTGGTTATATCTGCGTCTCTGCGACTCTCCACTAGAGGATAAAGAAGAGAATTAATGAGTAGAATGACGATCGTCAATATTTAGTGAGGAACTAGGCTCAGCACTTTACAACCCTGAACCCTCCCAGCTCCCCCCCACCCCGACTCTGGGGTAGGTCCTATAGATTTCTTTATTAAAGAGGAAGTCATAGAAGTTGCAGGAAGTTAAACAGTTTGCGTGGTAGAGCCAGAAAGTGATAGAGTTGCGTCAGCACCACGTCTCGGCTGTCAGACCAGAAGTGGGGCTCTTTGTCACCGTGCCAATGGACAACACGACGTCACAGGCTGGTGATTGGAGGCGCAGAGCCACCAAACTGTGGCTTCTCAGTTTTGCCCTTTCTGCCTCCAGGGAAGATATCCATTTGTCACTCTCCTCTGCTGCGGTTTAGATGCACTGCTGACCAGGGGTGACAGAACCCTGCAGATCCGAACAGCAAAGGGCATCACAGAGGTTTGCCACGGTGACTTTTGGCTAGCGTCCCCAGATTTGTGACTATGTGTTTTCTGCAGCTTTATAAGATACTCCCTTCATTGGAAGAGCAAAAGCCAAGTAAATATTACAGAAACATCAGGACCAACAGAGCAATTTTCAGCAACGTTCCTCACTGTTCCTCGAACAGCCAGTTGGACCCCAGACCCCAAATGGAATGGTTATAATAATGACAGCTGTCAGATTTTAACTTATCAAAAGTGTCTTGTTGCATCTGGATGTACATTTCCCTGAGGTCTGCCCTTTTCCGTGGCTCTCTTTATCTTCCAGTGCTCTGTGAATTATTCCTTCCAAGCTGAGGACGACAGTGTTCTGTCTGGTGGTCATCGCTTGGTCCTCTCTCTCCAGCCTTCCAATGTATACCTTCTTCTCTTTGCCTCACATCCTAATTTCAGGGGTGCGTCTGCTGCAACCACGGGGACCACATGGATCCCATCTTTACACGTTCTCAAACTTCAGACTCTAAATCCCTTAAAATTAGAGCCAATGCTGGGAGCAATCAGGTACATTTCTCCCTCGTGGCAGAGAGTGCCTTCTTTTAAAACTTGCATTCGAATGGCGTTTCTTCAGAACACCCTTATAGCTTCTACAAAACAGCCTAGGGAAGAGCTTTTACAGATTGTTAGCGGTTCTGGTGCAAAGCTTCACTGGTGGAAAATAGTGGGGATTTGGGGGGCAGAAATGAGACTTCTGGGTTATCAGTGCATTTCACTTATGAATGCTCTCCTAATATTGCTCTCTGGTGCAGACAGCCCAGGATCTTATGGCAGGCAAATGGAGAGTACATTGATTTTGATCGCCAAAGCGAAGATTTGCTGTGCTCTCTAGTATACGGACAGGGCAGTGAAAATGGAAGCCAACACACGGGCACATCAGGAGCCAGGCACTCGGAGATGAGCTGATCTATCCCCCACAGCTCTCCTGTGAGGGAGGGCATACTCTGAGAAGCTCCATTTTGTAGATGGGGAAACCAGGCACAGAGGAGTTGACTGGCTTGCCCAAAGTCACACAGCTCGTAGGTGGTAGGGATGGGATTTGAATCCAGACAGTCTAGTTTCAGAGGCCGCGCTCATCCCCCCTCTTCTATGCCTCCTGACGCAAGGACAAGGAAGATTTAACACTTCCTCTACAGATCATAGGGATTAGTCAGAGAAGCATTTGCCAATCTAATTTAAGGCATACTGTGTTAAATACCACAGTAGCAGCATAAAATAGGGTGGTCTTAAGCCCTAGACATTTTCATGTGATGTTAAAAGCCATTTTTGGAACTGCCTTCCATCCTGGAGAATTACCAACCGCTCAGATAATTGAGGAAAATGAGGCAAAGTAAGGAGAGGGGTCCTATCTAAGCCCTCTTTTTCTTGTAATTCACCACTAATAATGGTCAAATGGCTTTCCTCACACTGCTTTCTAACAGCTCTGCTTGTCTCTGCCAGTGGGTCCCTGCCTTTCCTGGAACCAAAAGTTCTAAGCCCGTCTCTGTTCACTGTTGCTTTCAAATGCTGCATAACAGGGACCATGTTCTGCAGAAAGGTGGAATGTAGCTTTTACTCATTAAGAGATTGGTAAAGAACAAAATTATAAATTCCAAATTTCAGATTCCCATCACGATGGAATAGCCCTTGCCAAATCTCCACAAGCTTCCCTGGCTACAAAATGAGCAAAATAAAACTTGCTTCCTCCTCCTCCTCACCTGGTGGGAGTGCTGTGAAGATAAAAGGCAATAATTGGTGTGAAAATGCCCTGAGCTCCGTAGATGAAAGCTCTGTATAATCCCAACGTATCATTAAGCTGGCTTTATTGGGATTTTGATACAGTTCTGTGGCTCAGAGAAGTAGGTCTTTCAGCTGGTAGCATGGAGTCCCAAGGCTTTATTCCAGAAAGAGAGTATTTACTGCAAATATAGTGAAGTCAACACTATCCGAAGTCGGAAACAGCCTGCAGTTAGAGGCTGGGTGCACCCCCCATTTGGGAAGCACTGTCCGCCATGCCTGAGAATCTCCTGTGGTGGGGAACTCACTACCTTGTCACACAGCCCCTGGAGACCGTTAGAAAGAGCTTCCTCAGACTGGCATTAATTCTATTTCTCTGCCGTGCTGAACCACACAGAACACATCCGTAACTGGCCCTTCAGCTATTTGAAGACCTATGCCAGGCTCGCTCAGAGACAGGGCTAACTCAGCTCTCTTCAACCAGGTCTTACATTGTGTGGTTTGGGATCCTCTTATCGTACTCATTGTGCTCCAGACACATTCCAGTTCTTCCCTAATATTGTACAGGGCAGCCTCCAGAGTTTTCCGGTAGTTTTGTTATACCATCAGAGCTACTGAAGTTACGCCAGTTATAGTCTCCGTATGTATATCATATATACTAGGTTGTGTCTCCCCAACACCGAATTTTTTTAAATTCTTGGCAAAAAGTTACATTAAATTTTATTGAATTTAGTGCCAGGCTATTCAGATCTTTTTAAACACACATTTTGCCACAATTTGAACTTCTGGATCTTTATTCCAGAAAGGATCAAGGGCATACTTCTTATAATAGGGCATGTAATTAAAACTCGTGTACATGGCCAGTTTTCATAAGAAATGTTTCACTTTTACTTAAACCATGAGTAAAAATATTGCATGGGCTGAGTCCAAGAAATATTTTTTATCACTATTTTGTGCCCGTTGTAATTGTCAATCACCAAGGTGTGAATCTGCCTAATGGCACTGGTCTCTCTTCTGTGTTTTGTAACCTTGTCCAAAATGCTTTGTGGAAATTCCTGCTTCATTGTTTTTTTCTCTCATATCCCAAACTCATGACTTGATTCCGGAAAGAAATGACTGGCGTCACTATGTCTTGAGTTGCTTTTAGTGAGACTGGGTTGCCTTTCTATGGCACCATCCTAGTCAATTCCCTTTGCAGTCCATCCCACTTATAATTTCCGGGATCAATTGACAGCTCAACCATCAAATCTCGGAGGATGTTCCTTTTATCTCTTAAAAAAAATGGAGACATTTGCCTAATCCCTTGCTTCTGGCCCCACTCTCCTGGATCGTGTCTTCCTCAAAGGCCTCTGCCACCAGGGTGTCCGTCCCACATGCACATTTCCCCTGAGCAGTTCGTCCAGGTAGGAGGTTCGAAGTGACTTGGAGCAGTTAGTTCTCCTCCCATCCAGTACATCACATCGAGGTTCTGTTTCCTTTTAGCAATATCCATTTTGTCCTTTGCCACGCAAAGACTGTCCTCCCTGGCAGGGAAGCCGGTGGCAGCTGGCGAAGGAATTGCATCTCTTTCGAACACCCATCAGCATCACACCAGGGATGCAAGGCAGGTGATTCAGGTCTTCTTTGATGTTCTTCCGAATCTAAGCCTCCCCAAATTCTTTTCCAAGCTACGTGGAGTCTTATTACAATACAGGTATCTCTGAGAAGGGTCATTACGCTGACTCAACCACTCAGTTGCAGGGGTGAGGATAGGTTTTAAGGGAAGACAACCTTAACTGCTCCTTCATGGCTGGGCTGAAACATTCGACCTTCCTGGGACTTTTAACCTGGTGCCACTGAATAGAGAAGAACCCGAGCTTGCTGCATTTGGGGGTGGGTGGTGCTCCACTCCTGGGGTATTGTTTGCAGGAACTAAAGGGAGAAGAGGTTTTGCACAAAGATAAATGGATTAGGGGTTAGGAGACCTGGGCCATATTCCCACGATCTGCTTTTAAACAGGCTCAGCAAACTCTGTAGCCCTATCTATAAAATGAAAAAGTTGGATCCACTGAAATTCATCTGTAAGGTTGTCCTGAGCATGATTCTATGATATTTTATCCTCATCCATTTCCATCTTTTCCACCGTAGTTGGCTCTGTGTCCTATACACAAGTTATGTCACCTCTCTGGGTCTTTGTTTCCTCAATTTTAAGGAGGGAGGAATGGCTAGTTCTGTGGGTTTCTGATTGAGCAGGACTCATGGAAACCTAGAAAGAAGTGGGATAGAGGTGGGAAAGAGGGACTTCCTGTCCTCCCCCCTCCCTGTTTAACCAGAACAACTCACTGTTTCCCTGTTGGTCTTCTGCCTAAACTTTCATTCAGAGCATTGTTGCTGCTTTGTTTTGTTTGTTTTTGACTACCAAATGGACCATATCTTAGTACATGTCCATATAGTATAATATCATAGATGACCTTGCAGCCTCCATCTGACTCAAAAATCAGCTATTAAATTCCTTGAGAGCAGGGATAAGGACTTGTCATTATATCACCATTACCCTTCATAGAGCCTATAGTGGATGTTCAGCAAATGCTTGTTGGATAAGTATATAATGATAATAATGATCATTCTTAATGACCTCTTTTTGCATGCCAGACTTTCAGTGCTTTAGTGTGGATAATTAACCCTTAGCTTAAACGTATGAGATAGGTAGAATTTTTGTCTCCATTTTACAGATTGAGCAATGGAGTTCACTAAGACTTGAGCTGAATAGAGACGATCTGATATATATCAGAACCAAGGCTGTTAATCACCTTGTTACATGACCTCGTTTCTGTCTATTGGACATACCGAGTAAGCCTAGGGATAAAGAAGCTGAAAAGCAAGGCCAGCGGGGAGCGGAGGGTATCAATCTGAACATAACACGGGACAGGGGGTGTCGGGATGAGTCAAGGTGTATGGGAAAGTGCTTAGACCTGAGGCGAAGGTCAATTCTATAGAAGAGAGCTCCCTAGACCGCCAGCATCAGGTGCTGAAATACAAATACAAGCACTTTTCAGAAATACAAAGCCACCAGCCCCATCCCAAACCTTTTGAATCTGAAAAGCTGGAGGTGGGGCTCGGAATCTTGTGTGTTAGTACGCCTCCGGGGACTCTGATGCGTGCTAACATTTGGGAGCCACTGCTGTGTACCAACTTCTGTGACTTTGGTTGTGCCACTGAAGAGTGGCGAAGCTTCTGGTTTTCTCACAGTTGAAGTGAAAGTTCTACATCGACACCGATATTTACCTCTTCGGTATGTTTAGAGGAGACTGGCCAAGGTGTTTCTCGGACTGGGAGATTCTCAGTATCAGATTCCTTGTCTACCTTCTGTTTAGTCTGTAAGCTGAGGCCCATCCCTTAACTCTTGATTCTTTGCCTGTAAAATGTGGTTCATGATGCCTCACCCCCTTATTGGGATAGCCGGCGAATTGTGTAATTAGTGGTTGTGAGGCACCTGAAGCGCCATATGAATACTGTAGCATAATAACCACTTTATGGCCTTAAATGCTGCCTACAACTTGACACATTTCACATTTCTTTCCTGAATTGTCAAGTTTAAAACGAACTCAACAGTTTGGTATGTGTGCTTAATTTTTATTCGTTCTTTAGGCCAAAATGTTGTGTTTGTGTGTGTGCTTCCTTCAACCTCACAAAAGACGAAGGTAGGAAGGAAAAAAAAAAAAGGTTTAAAACATTAGGACCTTCTGAGAAAGTAACCTCTCCAAAGCATGGTGTTTGATTGATTGTCAGACACGGATTCTACAGAAGTTTTGAACAGAAGGCTGAACGAGAGAGTCTGTAGGCACAGAGGTAGCTGGTGCCTATGGTAATGTGGGTTCTTTGAGATTCTAAGCTGCGACTGTTTCAAGGCAGTTCTTGTGCAATATTTTTCCTTTACTCATTTTAACAGCGACCCTCCTTTCCCTGTTTAGAATCTGAGAAGTCTGAATTATATCTTCTACGTGGTCATTCTTTATTCAACTTAGGCAAATACTTCCTTTTTTAGGCAAGACTGCTTGTCCTATGTATACACCCATTTTAGATTAGATTTACAAGAGTACAGGCTAGTCTGTCTTACTCTGGCGTCCTCCGTGCCCCCGCCCCCCACGCCGCCCTTAAGCAGATAACAGGCCAACAAAAGACCCGAATGGAAACACAGCAAAAGCATTTCTTTTGAGAGTTTGATTAGGGCTGAATTTATATGGAGGATACCAATGTGGATAGATAAGCAGAGCTATATGTGTAAAAGAGGTGTTCCTATCAACAGTGTGGTATGAAGAAAAAGTTTAAAAGTTTATCTAAACGTAGCTTTAATTTTGTGTATTATAACTTCAATATTGGAACATCATTACCGGTCAGGGGAAAACCTCCACCCTTCTATTACCATTATTACCATTTCCTGACATCTTACATTGTACAGTATTATTGAGTTTAAGAAAAAAAAAAAAAAAAAGAGCAGCAGAATAGGAATCATCCAGACCATGAATCAACTCACTACTTTACAAACCAAGTCTCAAGTAAACAGGCTTGTTTCTCCTCATGCCTTATGCAGGAGGTCAAATGCTTACAATAACCTAAAATATCAAGTCGAAACATGTTCTCATAATTGGAAATAAGAAATTCAGCCATCTGCTAATGGAAAGAAAAGTTTTGCAATGAAGCTAACAGCTGCTGTCATTTCTCAAGAAACATCTCTAAATTCTTCAGAAGACAGTAATGGTGCTTACAACAGCTCAAAATCACTCAGGGCGCCATTAACTAATTGCGAATTACCTGGGAAATCGTGTTGGCACTTAGAAGGGCCACGTGGGATCCCTTTAGAAGTTGGTCTAACTTCATAACTGCCTGGGTTTATTCACTGCAGACTGGAGTGTTTCCTTTTTTAAGTTCAAATAAGTCCAAATGAATTGGACAACTGATTTCCCTGCAAGGGAAAAAGAGACTGTGCCCTCCCTTTCCTTGAAGCCAAGGCTGAACCCAAGCATGGCTCCTGTTTCCACCAAGTTGAATGGAAATTTGCTAAGCACTATAGTGAAATAGGATCATGCCTGGCAAATCATGAGGGTTGACTGCAAACACAGAGAAAGAGTTTAACTCCTCCCCCTCTTTCACACTGGCATTAAGGCTTCAGATAAGGCAAGAAAAATGGTCAGCCATAGGGAAGGTCTGCCCCCCATAATGGAAGATGATCCGGCCAGAGATATTTTCTCATTTTTTCTGATCACCTGTCTTCTCAGGGCCTGTCTTTTCTTATCGGGTGTAAATGATTTGTTTGCAGCATTTCTAAAATGGCTCTAAGAAGATCGATAGGAATGTGGTGAGGAAAGAGAATATAATTTTACTTCCCTCCCTTCGCTAACGGCTGCATATTCTCATATTGTGTGTGCTTCCTGCCAGTTTGGTAATAATTAATGCATAGTGTGTATTTAATCTGCAGAAACTTAGCAAGAAATAAGTGCATTTAATCATTGTTTACATGGTCCTAAAGCATTTTTTTCAATGTTTTATTTATTTTTGAGAGGGAGAGAATGGGGAAGGGCCAGAGAGAGAGAGAAAGAGAGAGAGAGGGATACACAGAATCCGAAGCAGGCTCCAGGCTCCAGGCTCCAAGCTGTCAGCACAGAGCCCGATGCGGGGCTCAAACCCATGAACCGTGAGATCATGACCTGAGCTGAACGAAGTAGGACGCTTAGCCGACTGAGCCCCCCAGGCACCCCAGTCCTAAACCATTTTAATATTATAGTGTTTAGTCATCAAACCTCTGCAATAAAGAAAACATGTTGTTTGATGGAATTAGGTAATTTAAATGTTCCTCTTGTAATTTTTTAGAACAGGAACTGTTGCTTTTCACGAAATGAATATCTTTCTTGAGGAATCGAAAGGCAGTTTTCTCTGGTTCCTTTCTTTTTGGATTCTCAGAGCCCTCACTATCCAGACTGTTCACTTCTCCTTCAGTGTCTCCTTCCATGTGGCGATAATTCGCTTTTTATGTCCTAACCTGATCAGACTATAAACTCCTTGAAGGTAAAGCGTCACCTTCCATATTTCTTTATTTCTCAAAGTGCCTAAATCCGTAGCTTGTCAGGCGGTTGTAAGCAGATTTTATGTATTTAATCACATTTGATGATCTGATCCATTGCCTATTAAAATAATGAGCTCCACCTCGTTCTATTTTAATATCGTAAAGTCATCTTGAAATGTAGTATGTGTTTGCCAGTCTCTTTTCTAAGATGACCCTGGCTTTATTCAGCACAGTGATCTATAGTAAAATTCTTCATCCATGGGCTCTGGAGCTATGAGCTAGCCTGGGTATGATACCAGAAAAGCCTGATTTGAACCAGCGTTACTTAATTGAATGAGCTTCATCCAGTGCACAGGGTCAGACTGGGTAATTTCTGTGCGAGGATAATTGGGATTTGTTACCACTCGGAGAATCTTCCACGACTGGAGAACATAAGAGAGAGAGAATGGCCCCTCTTAGGTGGATGTTTGTATACTTATTATAATTAATAAAGGGTTAATGACGTTGGCCTTTCTGAAACTTTGTTTTTGGAATTTAATTTTGGCCACTAATTGACCTTCAGGAGACAAACTCATGTTCTTGGATGTTGTGTATGTATGTTGTGTATGTATTCTTGGATTTGTGTGTGTATGAAAAACAAAGGAGTCGGTTTAGTATCTAGGACGTGTCATTTAAGTTCTTAGGAACCCATAATTGCAGGTCTGTGGCATGCATATTATATAAAGAAAAGAAAAATAGCCGCCTAAACTTTGAGGCCTTGCTTAGGCTCAGAATACATCAAAAAAAGTAAACAGGGGGAGTGTTGGTGATGTTATTACCAGTTTTATCTTTAGAAGAGCCAAGAGCTCAGATGAGAGCTTCCTTGCATTAAGTCACTTTAGAAGTGCTGTATGGTATAGCCTGGGAAGTTTGTTACAGATGTGAAATTATGCAGTACGTATCAAGGGTAAATGTTTATTCGTTTTCTAAATTTAACCCACCAACGTGTAAATGCTGCATTTGGAAGTGAATGTACTGTTTTGGCTTATGGATTTGAAAGTCCCCCTACACTGCCATGTGGAACGGAGGTGGGGACACTGGAAGGGTGTCCAAGCTCCCGCCTCACCTTTGGGCCACCTATTTGATTCTACTAAAATGTGGAGTCAAAACTCCCTATAAAAATACAGACTTTAGTCCTGGTCAGGTCTTGTTTCAGGGTAGGTTCGCCTTTCCTATAGTCCAGGAGATGCTAACAGAGATCAGGATCAGGGGCCTGAAGGACTTAACCAGAGGAAACCATGTTACTGGAGCCTGAGGAGAGGAGAAAGATCCACAGGAGAGGGGCCCAGACAGTGGTAGTGGTGGAGGGTCATATCTGCTGTCTGCACTGAGGTACCAGAACAGGGAGAGAACCAGAATAAATGTCCCAGTATGTCTCTTCACCCTCTTTCCCACTTCCTGCCCAAGCCTCCCATTAGCTAAACCCAGTTAGAAGCCAGAGGCAAGAGAGTCTGAGGGATCGAGTTCCTAGACCTTAACCTCCCCCCACACATCCACACTGAGAAGACCCCTGGGAGACATAGGGACCACTCCTGTCAGAGAGTCCGTTCTTCCTTTCAAGATCGGGGTTACCAACACAGTGATTTCTCGTTGGATTGGCTGAGGGATAGGGAATGCAAGGGATGGCAGAAAGACAAGAAGCGAAATGTCTCCTTCAGAGACCAGAATTGGGGTAGAGGGTTGGCTTGTATGACCTGACAAAAATTACAAATGGTAATTTATGATTTATGGATTTATAATATAAATTTATAAAATTTATAAAAATTTATAAAAATTTATAATTTATGGATATGATTTATACCCATAAGAAGGAGAAAATGAGCAAAGAGCCACAGGGAGTCATAGTCAGGAATGCTTGCAAGGGAGTGAGGCTCTCCAGAGTCTCTTGGCCTCTCGCCATCTGGGCTCTCTGGGGCAAATTTCTCCTTGAGACTCTGTTTGCCTATGTTTAAAGTATTAATGAGGATCATGCCTACCCCATGTTGTTCTTGGAAGGCTGAATGAAAAGGTAATTGTAAAGTTCTTGGCCTGGGACATAGTCAGCACTCCGGAAATACAGCTGCTAGCTGCTAATCCAAATTACAGAGAGGAAGGCTCAATCTTGGCTTGTGGTCCTGTCCCGGAAGATGTCCTTCCTTCTGCACCAGGAGGTCAGAATGTGGGTGAGGAAGGGCATGAGATATTTATGTTTATTAAAAGGAAGCGTGGTCTGCCATTAGCTGAGAAGCACCCCCTCTCCCCGTCCTCCTTAGCGCTGAGTGAGGGGCTTGCTTATCTCTCAGATGGTGGTCACCTGTGGGGCTGGGAAGTAGGAAGCAGAGAAAGTAACTACAGAACGATGCGTGCTAGGCTCCTACCTGATCAGGGCTGGGTCCAGGGTGCACAGAGCAACACCAGAACAGGGGAAGCACACCCAGGGTGTGTGTCCACATTCTTCATTGCCTTCCCCCGCTGGGTCCTGACCCGCTCTTTTCTGAGCCCGTGGCCTCCATAGTTTCGCGGCAGGAGCTGCTGTTGAAAGGAGTCCCAGGGCCCTGCCCAGAGTCTTATTCTGAGAATATGCCCACTCTTGGGAGAAGAGACGGCAGGGTCAGTGGGAGAGATACAAGCAGCTAAGAGCAGATCCAGAGGAAATTGGAGCCTCTTGGGAAAAAAGAATGCAATAGAAGAATCTAAAGATGGAATTGGGCCCTTTAAGTTAGCTGGCTTTCCATTATGTTTGCAGTTTTTAAAATAAAAACTGAAAGCAAGTTGGCCGAACATAATGGCACTTGCAGATTTGGGAATTAGGAGCAGAATTTTGCTCTAAATTTGTGAAACCATGGCATAGTTTCATACTGAACATGTTCTATTCCTACCACTAGCGTTTTCCTGGCTGATTTCTTCTCCAGCCCCAGACTTCTTTCTGGTTTTCCAATTTATGCCCCTCTTGCCCTCCCCACCCCACCCACAAGCCAGCAGCTGAAGAGACAGCACCTTTGTAGCAGAAATCTCTGGATTTTCAGCAGTGATGGTTAAGGGTCAAGGATGAGATGGGCGTGTGTGAGCTTGAGAAAGGACCAGATGATGATGCTGTGCTCTGGGCTGGCAGTCCTTGACATTTTGAAGATTACCGGGCCCTTGACAATCAGTAGATTTGACCACCCTGCTTCTAAGATTCAAACATGTCTGAAAAGCCATATGATAAGTACACTTCTTCTCAGAGTGACTATTTCACCATCCAAGATGAGTGTAGGAAATTCTGACTGATTGAGTTATGGCGATTTGACATCCTCAAACTACAATGGTGAGGAATTAGAAACATTCTTCTGGTAATTCTACTGGGAAAGAAATGGTTTTAGAAAATGTCCATCAGATTTTCCACATATGTGTCTCCCCAGAGTAGAGATTAAGGTCAAAGGACTAGAGTGGAGTGAAAAAGTCAAGTGCAGAAATATGTCTCTGTGTGTATACAGGAAGCCCATGCTTGGGGGGAACTGTATGCATATTGTTTGTATTGTGTTTATTTATTTATTTATTTAAAACACATGCTTGCTCTTTTTTTTTTTTTTTATGTTTATTTTTGAGAGAGAGACAGAACGTGAGCGGGGTGGGGCAGAGAGAGAGAGGCACAGACCCGAGGCAGGTTCCAGGCTCTGAGCTGTTTGCACAGAGCCCAATGCGGGGCTCAAACTCGTCAACCGTGAGATCATGACCTGAGCCAAAGTCGGATGCTCAACCGACTGAACCACCCAGGCGCCCCGTGTTTGTATTGCGTTTAAAAGGCACTATTGACACCTTGAGTCATTTGCTATGTATGAGAGATAAGTCATCTTAATCAGTGGATACCTTTAACATACTGTGAGTGTAATAGCTTTGAAAATATTGGTGATACTAAATTCATTTAGAAAGGTATCGGAAATTCCATAGTAAAAATCTCAGTGGTGGTCAAGATGAGAGTATACCTTCTTTCTGGAATTACCTATTCAATGCAGCGGGGTGCTCACAGGAGTGGGACAATGAAGTCGCTCCAGCGTCCTTGTCACTATGGAAGCACGTGAGGAAAGCCTATTATGGTGTAACTGATGACTTCTGAAAATAGAACCAATTCCTAAGAAGCCAAAGGTTGCATATGAAAAACCTACAGGCAGCTCCTGCTGTAGGCTGAGCCTCTTGACCTGGCAAATTATTACTAGCTCGGTACGAGTGGTCTGTTAGCACGCAGAGGAACACCCGCTTCCTGCCAGAGGATGCAAGTCCCTGGACGTGGGAAGCTCCCACCAACCGCTTGGACCCAGACGCTGGAGATAAAGGATCTTTTGCTGCGTTAATTAGGGGCTCCAAATCTCGTCATTTCTGGCTGCTTTCTTTGCTTTTTCCTTTGCCAGTTTTTGAGCTCTGACAGCCAAATCCTAGCTGCACTAGTTAGTGGTCTGTATCCGAGGCAGGTAAGGCGCTCGGCAAATCCTGGCTAGGAAGGAGACTTCCAATATGCTCAATGGTTGTGGTCCTTTTTAATCCTGTCAGCCAGCTTGTGACGGGTCACGTGTGCACTGAGAACCGTGAAGACGATTTGCCTCACTTGAACCTTGCACTGAAAATGCAGTACTGCTGGCTAGAATAGACGTCCCTAAGGAGAATCGGATTTTTTCTCCCCTCTACTTTGGTAGGGGCCACTCAGTCAATCAAATAAGCATTAACTGAGCGCCTGGTGTATACAAACCTCTGCTTCGGGAGGCGCTAAAGAGGAAGAAGTTGCAGGGGAGCCCTGGGGTTTGGGGACAGTGGGGTGGCTTTCCACTGAGACACCTCAATTCCATGCCACCAAAAGCCAGGGGACACTCACTCGGAGTAATCATGGTGGGGGTTCTGCCATGAGCAGCGGGGGTTCTAGACCTAGAAGACAACAGGAGCCAGGTTGCCCTTGAAGAATTTTCCTGTGACCCTCTCCTTGCCTCTTAATGGATTGCAAGCATCCTTTCCACCCAAAGTCTGCCCGTCCCTCTTGTATTTGCCCATGCCTTACAGGTGGGGAAAGATGGCTTTTGTTAAGGCACAGACTCCCGGTGGAAATGACTAACTAGATTTTATGAGAAAACACCTCTTTGTCAGAAATGCTCAGCACACAAGCCAAGAAGTCTCCATCCTTTCCAGGATGCCTGAAGTGAAACCCGTGTCCCAATCATTCCCTTTGACCTCTACCTCCCTTGCCTTCCCCATAACACCGAGTCTGGCAAACTCGTACTCATCCTTCACCGCCCGGCTCCAGCGCCCCCTTCCCTGTGAGGCCTTCCTCATCACTTTCACTCACTGTGACCAGGGGCCTGCCTCCTTCCTTTGGGCGCCCATGGCACTTGCACACATCCATCCTCTAGACGCCTTTCAACGATATACCCTCTAGAAGCAGGGGCTGCTGGACGGAGGGAGAGAAATTTGTCTTAACTCATCGGTGCGGACCCAGCACCTAACCGGGGCTCGGGAAATGAGCGGCGGGTCAGGAAGTTGACAAATGATCTTCCGTAAAGGCACAGGTGTGTAAATACACTATTCCTCCGTACGACAGTGCCGCTGAAAATAGGTAAACAGAGGTTACAAGTGCCGACAGCCTGAGACAGGAGGGTGACATTAAGGAAAGACGTGTTGGCCATGTTTGCTTTCTGCTTCTGGTAGCAGGAGCAGGAACTGTCGCATACTGTGATTAGGAAGACAGACGCGGCGCTGTACAAACAGCAAGAGGATATGACCCTCCCGCCAGCACGTGGTGCAGCCGCCCAAGTGCCCGTGAAGCCCAAGCGGCAGGGAGATAACGGCGGGGCCCGGAAGGGGGCGGGGGGAGGGTCTATTCTTCTGGCTCCTTTACGTAACATAAACACTTTCACCTTCAGGGATCATCGGGACCACTTGTTGTTTGCCTTAGTCTTCACCCTCTCATTAGAGACCTGCCACCCACCCTGCCTCGGCGGCGACAGGAAGGCTCTCCTTCCTGCACGCACGTGTTCACGCCCTGGGCGCACGAGTGATAAATGCATGCAAACTACCGCGGAGTTTCACGTCGGGCTTTAAATGAGCATCTTGTGGGGGGGCGGTGGGGTGGGGGGGATCGGCTCCACTGACAAAGGTCCCCGCTCTCGCTTGCCCTTCCCGGATGTTGCATTTGCGCTTCCTGTGCTGTTTTCGTTGCTTTGCTTTGCCGAGCGGCCGGTGAGATGTCTCAAGTGTCGCGCGCGCGCGTGTGTGTGTGTGTGTGTGTGTGTGTGTGTGTGTGATATCAGTGATAAGACACCGCAGAGCACTGAAAGCCAGGCGAGAAGCGAAACTTGAGGCTCCGGTTCTCAGGAGGCTTCGAGTATCAGCCAACCGACCACAGCCCCTCTAGACAACCTGCCCGGGCCTCATTTATTGAGGCTTGCCTTGCAGTAGCGTTTACATTGGTTATAAATGAAGACAGAATTAATACAGTCTCGGATCTAAGGAAACAGGTTTAACGTTGTGAGGCAAATGTATTTCATTCTTGTGCTCAACTGTGGTAGGTCAGCCTTCCCGAGGTGACCACTGAGGATGCATAGTATTATTTTTGTGGGGTCCAAATATGGTGGCCAACTTTGGGCAAGATACAGCCCTTTGGGTCCTCAGGTTCCCTATCTGCAAAATGGGGTGATAGTGTCCACCTTACAGGGGCCGTGTGGAAATCCTGTGGTCTAATATTTATGAAGGCCTGCACTGTAGCAGGGCTCAGTTGGAGAAGCAGGATTTTATCGTGGAGAAAGTACGGTTTTCAGAGCTGAACATACCTAGGTGGGAATACGCAGCTCTACTAATTAGCCATGTGATTCTGAATATCCTCACTATTCTTCAGTTTACTCACCAATACAGTAGAACTGATAATACCTAATTTATAAGGTTGTTATGAATGTGAAGTAAGATTGCACAGGAAACGCCCAAGAACATGACGTAAAGAAAACCTGTCAATAGAGATTAGAATATTTTCATCTGTATTGATGATATATCCCCAAAATTACCTTTCAGAAAGGAGGGTGTCATCTTAAATTTTATTTTATACCAAATCTCTCATACTGTAGGGTTTCTCTCTCAATTACTTTATTTTGAACGCCCAACTACTTTCTGGAAAAGACACAATAGACCTGGAATTACCATAATCAATGATAGTTTTACCCCTTGTAGAGGTCACTTAATGAAATCCTTTTTATTTTATTTTTTTATTTTTTTTAACGTTTATTTATTTTTGAGACAGAGAGAGACAGAGCATGAACGGGGGAGGGTCAGAGAGAGGGAGACACAGAATCTGAAACAGGCTCCAGGTTCTGAGCTGTCAGCACAGAGCCCGACGCGGGGCTCGAACTCACGGACCGAGAGATCATGACCTGAGTCGAAGTCGGCTGCTTAACCGACTGAGCCACCCAGGCGCCCCAATGAAATCCTTTTTAAAAAGGAGGCTAAGGAATTTAACCCAGATATAGTCACAATTACAAATCTTAAATGTAACTGTACATAAACCTTTTAAAAGATTTGTCTTTGTCTTTGTAATCCCGGTGATATAAAGGGGTATACAGTGAAAACCAAATCTCCCTGCCTCTCCCGACCCTCAGTGCCCAGCTTTCTTCCTCGGACAGACCAACCTCAACCTCCAGCAGTTTTCCAAAGCTGTTTTGTGCTGTGCAAATACTGTGCTGGCTGTACTTCGCTTTTAAATGTGACATCTTAGCTTTCCACGTCTGTCACCTCATTCCGTTTAGCACCTTCGTATTTTCCCATACACAGACCTTTTAAATTTTTTTAATGTTTATTTATTTTTGAGAGGGAGATAGAGTGCAAGCAGGGGAGGGGCAGAGAGAGAGGGAGACACAGAATCTGAAACGGCCTCCAGGCTCTGAGCTGTCATCACAGAGCCCCATGCGGGGCTCGAACTCACGGACCGCGAGATCATGACCTGAGCCGAAGTTGGCCGCTTAACCTACTGAGCCACCCAGGCGCCCCTAAAGGTCACTTTAAAAAGCAGCATGGCCACCTGCAGGATGAATGAAAAGCCAGCTAGTTGCTCTCATGTCATGCGAACGCATGGAAGGGACTGAGATGTCCAGGGCCACATCGTACATGGACTTCTGCAGTTTTTGCTCTGAAAAGGCTAAAGAAAAAACAGTATGATGTGCTTTGGGGAAAAAGATGTCAAAAAGTGCCAAAGATACACACAGAGAATTTAAATAGACATTCCGTAAAATGCGAATTGACGAAGGTGGTGTCTCTAAATTTGTGGATTATTGTATACCCGATTTTAAATATGCATGTATGCCTGATTTAATAATTAAATGTTATGAGTAGCTTCCTGATAACTTTATTGATATCTCTACACGTTTAAATATTCAGAAACTTTGGGGGGGGGTATCTTCTCATTAGGAAAATGGAGGCTGCCTTCTGCAGGTTGCTTAAGGCCCAATATTTCGCAGGCCTATTCTAAGTAAGCAGAAATGAAAATAAAGTAGGCATGGGCTACAGTGTCACCTTTATTGCTAAGGGCAGATGAAAGGGTTGTTAGCTAGCGGACCTGCTAACCACTGAACCCCAGCATTAAGCAGGCTCACCTGTGCCCAGGTACTGCGGAGCTAGACCTCCAGGAAGGCAGCTATCCACCGCCAGGGTCGTGCTCCCAAGGGCTGGCGTAAAAACCAAGAGACAGATCGCTTCTGGCTCCCCAGGACACGATACAGGCTCAGGTAGAGGCCAGGAATTCACTTACTGAGGGTCCTTCACAGGCTAGGATTGGAGAAGGAGCCTCCCCCACTGACATAGTATATTGGGGCATACAGTATATATATACTCCTTTAGACTAATCTTCGCCACTTCTCCAAGGCAAGGGATAACCAATGCTAAGGTTATTCCATAGCATGTCAAGGGTCCTCTTGTTCCCTCAGGGCAGGAAGGATATGGTCATCAGAACTGTTGGCATCAGCATGCTGCTTTTGACCCTCTAGGTCAACCGAACAGCTCTGATCAGAGAAGCCAGGAGTGGAGAGATTGCAGATGCTTCATGACTGAGAATTTAAGGAGTCCTGGAAATGTCTACCAGGAGAGCTTTCGTAGGACTTTCTAGAGCAACCTCTGTCTTAGTTGAGAGAACTAAGGCCAGTCTGGGAAGGGGTCGGGGAGCAGGTACAAATCACCCAGGAAACAGAGTTTCCAGATTTTCTGTATTACAACATTTCCATAGTTTATTTCAATTAGTTGTTTGATGTTTGCCTTCCTTGCTGGACTGAAGGCATCCGGAAAGCGGGGACTGGGCTTGTCTTGCTCACGGCTGGATCTTTATCATACAACACAGTGCCTGGTACATTCGTATTTGCTCAAGGGATGGATGGCTAGATGGGTGGGTGGGTGGATGGATGGGGAGTGTGTGGAGAGATGACTTAAGAAAATTGTAAAAATTAGAGATAACGTATATAAGGGACCCACCTCAGAATCTGGAATGTACCAGGCGCTTAAAGATTCCTTTCCAGGTTTGGTAGGAGACCTCTCTCCTTCTTCTGTCCCTGCACTAGGACTCCCTCTATTTGACTCCAAATATGGGATGGCCAAGAAATCTTTCTTTCCTACCCAGTAGCAGCATTGCCAAGACCATGATTTATGAGAAGCTTTCATGAGCATTTAGTCTGTCGCTGCCCCACAACCATTAGATATCTGAAGAGACGCAAACGCCCACAGTGAACTCAAAGAAAGATATCATTGCAAGAGGAGAACAAAGTGGCTCTTCTGAATGGTAGGAGTAGAGCTGGCCGGCAGTAGAGCTAACTTGTCTTCTCTATGGAAGAAGCCTTCTTCAGGAAGGAGAGGAATAAAAGAATAATTGTCAAGAAATAACCGAGTGTAATAATCTCTTTTTCTTGTCCGTTCCAACAACACTTTTTGGTCTAATCTTGCTACGTAACATGCCACTTTTCTGCCTTGCGCTATGGTTACCTGCACATGTGGCCAGGAGCTGCGTGCCCAGCAGGCAGGCAGGCAGGCAGTTTGCAGAATGAATGAACGATGTCTTTATTTCATTTCCTAACTGATTCCTTGTGGTTAGCTCCTGCATCTTGCCTTTATATCCACCCCAGTGTCTAGTACGGTATTTTGTGCCAACTAGGCTATAAGCTGTAGGTAAATATTTGTTGGATGAATAAATGAATGCCCAAAAGGGCTTCTGGAGGAAAGCCAAGAAGACATTCCTCTGATGAAAAGAATTTGTAAAGAGGCAGGCAGATGCTGGAAGGGAGAATGTCAGGGCGGGGGCCAGAGGAGGAGAGACAGGCCTCTAGGCTGAATGGAGGTCGTGGGTGTGGGGGTTGTCTCTAAAGAAATAGCAGAGGAGGAATGATAAAGGAGGAAATTATCCACCAGGAAAGCAGCTCCATCATGCTGGGAGGAAACAGCATTTTTGTAGAAACATAGGGCGAGGAAGTAGGGAGAGGGCCCCGAGAGAGAAGGGAGAGTTGGGATGAGGCAAGCAGTTCGGCAGGAGGTAATGACAATGATATCCAAATTACAGCTCCTGTGTCTTTTACTTCCCTTGACCCTCGTCACCCCCCCCCCCCCCGCCCACACACACACACCCCTTACTGGAAAGAGATGTTCACCTCCATATCACTGCCATACCACCCAGAAGAGGTATGCACACTCACAAGTTCTATTTATCTTCTTTCCTTCACCCTTCATCTCACTTACTCCCTCTCACCTACCCACACTCTACTGCAAGGTCATCAAACCACCCCCCCGCCCTTGTTCCTGAAGCAATGGGTCCTCAAGCTTATCTTGCTCAAACAGCTCCTGATACTACTGGCCACTTCTCCCTTTCTAATTGTTTCTGGCCTTGCCTTTGATGTCAGCCCATCTTGTGGTTTCTCCCTATCTCTCTGGTCTCTGTCATGCCCCTTTCACTCTCATGCTTTAACTGTTGGTGCTCCTTGGGGCTTCCATCAAACGCCTTCTTTCCTCCCTCTGAATGCTCATCCAACGTCATGTCGTCCACTTTAGCGGCCATCTGCATGTTGTGGTTTCCATTTCTAGATCCCCAGCCCAGTTCTCTCTTCTGAACTCCAAGCCTCCTAGATATGTTTACTTGGCTGTCCTATGGGTGTCTCTTTCCAACAGGGAAAAGCCAAATGCATCGCCATCTGCCAAACCTGCTTCTTCTCCCGCCCGCCCTATTTCTGTGAATGGCATCACTATCCATCCAGTCACTTACACCAAAACCATTTGTCTTCTTCTGCCCAACCCCAGCGTGATTTTCTCTCCTTTCCTTCTCTGTCCACATCCAGTTCATCACCAAGTCCTGTGGATTCTCTACCTTTTTGATGCCTTTTGAATCCACCCCATTTTCTTCATCTCCACTGCCACCATTCAAGTTGAGACCACCAATGTCACCTGCCCCACTTACTGCCTAGCTCCATGACTCCCCCCCCGCTTATCTTCTCTCCCTATCATCTTCTCTTCCACCAGTCCTGTTTCACACTGCAACTGGAGTGATCTTCTTAAAGTGCAAAATGGATGCTGTGTCTTCCCTGCTTGTATTTCCCCTTCCCTCCGGAGCAAAAGTAAGCCCTTAGCATGGTTTTAAAAGCCTTTAATTATCTGGTGCCTACTTATCTCTCTAATTCCTAGCTACTCTGAAACATGCACACGCACGTGCACACACACACCATAGTCTATATATTTGGCCAGCAGGCTGAACCACTTCTAGCTGTCAATGCCATGATCTGCTTTGCCTCTGGTCCTGTCAGGCCCTACCTTGGTCTGTGAGTCATACTCCATGAGCCCATTTGTCCAAAAAGGCACTCCTTGCCTTTGGCTACTGTAGTAGATGTCTAGGTGATAGAACATCTCTTTGACTAGGCTTAATGTGCCATTGTACCAGAAGTTAGTTATGCTTCCTTTAGTCTTTGGAGGCTGTAAGCCTTGATGGTAGATTCTAGTCCCCTGGGACTACTCTTGAAGGAGCCCTGGACAGGACTGCTCAAGGCCAAAGGTAACTGGCCAAGGCATGGGAAATGCCTACCCCCACTCAGCCTTCCTAAGATTGGGAAATTCTGCCATGGACACTCCTCCTATACATCAACTGCCTCTTTATTTGTTGTATCCCTTGACAGAATGCAAGGTTTGAGTCAGGGAACAATGTCTGTCTTTCACTTACCCACTCTATATTAAGCATCTGTATATCCTGGGATACAACATTGGGGGCCATTCCTGTTGTACTGTCTGTGCCTGCCAAGGGATGAGTTGTGGCTGAACTCAGCCTGGACTCCCCTCACCATGTGCTCTGGCACGGGGGCTCTGCCTCCCAGAGCAAGCATCTTCCTCACACAAAGGTGCTATCTGATTGCCAAGCCATTGCCAAGCCAGATTGAAACGGGTGCCTTTTTCTAATTCACAAAAGGTACTCAATAGGCTAATGGTGATCCAGGCATCAGAGAACAAGATATGTGAGGCTCTTGCTCTCACAGCACTGTCTAAACAAAGAAATATATAAGCACTCAGTAAAAATAATTCAGATGGTGAAAAGACCGCAAGGAATGAGAGACTATCTGAAAGACAGCATTAGATAAGATGGTCCAGGAAGACATCGCTGAAGAGCCAGAACATTTAAGCTGAGATCCAGATGATAATGAGGCCAACCATGGGGAAATCAGAAGGAAGAGACAGTGTGAGATCTTTAAGACTGCAATGATCTTGATGGACTCAAGGATCGAAAGAAAGGCCAGAGTGGCTGAGGTATAGTGAGCAAGAGGGGACGACCAGGGAGAGGTGGCCAGGGGCCAGATCATACAGAGCTTTGTAAGCCTACTTGCCTTGTTCACTGAGGTGTCCCCACGGCCTGGCTCATTGTATGTGTTCACTAAATACCTGTTGAATGAAAGAATCTCATCATGCCTCTGTATACAGAATAAGTGCCCAGAACAGAAGCTCCGTGTGGCCCCAGTGCCCTCTAGTGACCACAGATTCCAGCCCAAGGCGCTTCGTAGCTTCATCGTCTTCAGAAAAATCTCAGCTTAGTCGTGTCCTTGGGGCCCAGCCAAGTTTCTGGAATTTGTCTTACTAACTTATTACTTTCTGTTAGTTTCTGGAATTTGTCTTACTAATTATTCTCTGCAAGGAGGACTAAATCAGCTACAAAAATCCCTGACGTATGATCCACTGTGAGATGCACCCAGGCCTCCATTCTCTACCCAAGCAGCAGTTTTAAAAGAGGATACAAGGCTGCCTGATTTCTCAGGGGGATGCAGGGAACCTGTATAGATGGCAGGCATTAGAACACATTTTTGTATTCCCTAGCCAGTGTGACAACAAGAAATCTCTGTAGCAGCCTTCATATCTCAATGTGTTGTAGCAGTTAGGACGATCTCTAGGTCATTGTGCAGCCCAGGGATGGCACCATTTGGCTGGAATGCCTGACGAGCCACAGGCTGCACACTCTGGCTTGCACATAACTTCTGAAGACCCGAGCTTGGGCATAGGGTGTGTGTCAAGGACGTATTGCAGCATGTGCACAAACGTGACATAGTACTCCTCCTGTCATTGTTCAGTTTCATTTGAATCCCACCCATTCTGGGCCCATTAAGCTAATCACCCAACAGATTTGCAACTGTGATCTCATTGCGAGGCCATCCCATGTCTGATTGAAAAACCCGTTTTCCACCCAACTTCCCTGGGAAAAAAAAAAAAAAGTCACCGACTGCAGCCCATTTGCAAATGTGTGCATTAATAAATCAAAAGTGACAGCAGAGACCTGGCCCTTCTGGGACAGGGGATGGCAGAAGGAGGGGCCGATCCTTTCACCCCCCCGTCTCCAAATGACCCCCCCCCACCCCCCCGCCAAGCTGCAATAATTTATGCAGCTTTGGTTGAGGTATCCTTAAGGATGGGTCATCTCCAGCTTTCTTGGTAGATCATTCTCTAAATTGGTGAATCTTTCACTGCTCGCATTTTCCAAAGGCCCCGCATGTGTTTCTCTGTTGATCTAGTCATATACCACTGAGCCGACCGAAGGAATCTGGCTCTCCTTGATGGTTACAGGTATTTCCTCTTTAGTTGTCACTTACTCGAGTGTAGCACCTGGCGTTCTCTAATTTTTCTTCATTAATCAGTCCCCAGATTCCTTTACACTTGCTCCTCAGGTGATTCCATCAAGTGAATGTATTTCTGGAGCTGAAAATGCCTGGAAGAGTAGAGCCTTCCAGCCACCGCCACCAACATGAATGGGATTAGCGCGTTTCTACCTTACTCCGTGGCCATATGTTTCCACAGGTTCATGCCCAGGATCATTCTGTGCTTCTGTTTGCTTCCCTGCCAATGCATATTTAGGCTTATCTCTGTGTTTTCTAATTGAGTCTTGAATGCACAAAATGAAAACCTATGTTGACAATAGCTAGTGTTGGTGAAGGTGTGGGGACACAGGCATTTTTCCATACACTGTTGAGAGTTCCACCTTCTGAAGCCCATTTTAACAGCTTTTTTTTTTAAGTTGTTTTTTTTTTTAACGTTTATTTATTTTTGAGAGAGAAAGACAGAGCATGAGTGGGGAAGGGGCGGAGAGAGAGAGGGAGGCACAGAATCTGAAACCGGCTCCAGGCCCTGAGCTGTCAGCAGAGAGCCCGACGTGGGGCTCAAACTCGGAAACGGCGAGATCATGACCTGAGCTGAAGTCGGTGGCTTAACCGACTGAGCCACCCAGGCACCCCCCATTTTAACAGCTTTTCAGACAAAACATATGCAGATCCTTCAGCCAGCATTTAACATATGTATCATTGCAGCTTTGTTTATAGTAACAGAAAATTGAAAATAGCCTAAATAGTCATCAGTTGGAAACTGTTGCATTAATGAATTAAATGCATTTGGGTATACTCATGGAATGGAAGACCAAGCCACAGTTCAAAAAATTAGGACCTTACAGATCTCTGTGTGCTGACATGGAAAAATGCCTAAGGAATGTCATTAAGGTCAAAAGCAAATTGCAGAACAGTAGATAGGATAAGAGACCATTTTTATAAATTTTTATTCTAGCCACTTACAGGACAAAATCTAGGCAGAGTCACATCAATGGATTAAGGGTAATTTTTTTCTGAGTAGGAGGCTTTCTAAGACACACATTTTTTATTTGTTGGAACTTTTCTGTTTTTCACAAGTGTGTATTCCTTTTAAGTTTAGTAGAAACAGTAGTGATCTTAAATTATTTTTGTGATGCTCTTGGTCTAGAGAGGTGTCTTTTTATGACAAGGGCTCTCTATTGCCCCTGTTGTCCTCGCCCTGGGTCTCAGACATAGTAGACCTTTCCACGTGCCGACACCGGGGTTCTTCCTCCTTCCCCCAAAGCTCAGAATGGCGGTGCTACTCTTCAAAGCTTTAGTTACTTGAGGACATAAGTTTTTTTGATCACTTCCAAGTTTTAACGTGCACCTCCAGGCCCCTTTAACCAGCTTTGCTTTGCTTTGCTTTGCTTTTTGTTTACTATGTTTGGATTCTCTATAGATGATTTCCTTTGAGTGGTCTTGTTACCTATTTTTGTAAGATTTTGATCATTTTTTAAGCATCTATACCTTTTTTCTCTCCCCCCACCCTGCCCCTTCTTTAATGAGAGGAGATACCTGTTTCCTGGCCTGCTTAGAATTGCTCATTAATCTTTATTTCACACAATTTTTAAAAGAGGGCCAAGGGGATTGGGCACAGCCTTTTGCTACAGAAGCTCTTGTCTTGTTTCTTTTGCCCTCACACTTTGCTCTTCCTGGACTAAAACTGTGCATGCTACCTGTGTAATTGTAAGTATTTTATTAAGAATTATATTAAGAATTGGGTCTTTTTACTTATACTTTGTGTTCAGGGTGGTGATTTATTTAGACAGCATGTTAAAAAAGAGAAACCACCAGGGTGCGCCTGGCTGGCTCAGTTGGTGAAGCATGCAACTCTTGATCTCAGGGTTATGAGTTCAAGCCCCATGTTGGGTATAGAGATTACTTAAAAATAAAATCTTAAAAAGAAGAGAGAAACCATTAAGCACTCCCATGAATTTATTTCTTATTAATTTAAATTTTTATACAAGCAACATGAACAGAAAATTAGAAAATGCAGGTAAGCAAATGAAGAGAAAAAACAGAAATTGCCTAAATTTTCACTCTCAGGTATAGCGACTATTTAATAATTGGTTCTATAGCCTTATAGATAACTTCTATGTATATAAATCTTTTCTAAAAATGGGATTAAATTTAATAAATTATTTTATAACCTGATTTAATACTTCACGTAGCATAAACATTTGTCTACGTCATTAAGGAGAGAAAATAATAGCAAGCATAGAATTTACTCCATGCCAGGCGCTAGATTAAGTGTTTCATACCTATTAGCCTCACAACATGCTATATGTTGGGTAGCATGATTACTCCCATTTTATAGATAAAACAGCTGAGGCACAGAGAGATGAGGTAAATTGCCTAAGGTCATATAGCTATAATAAATGACAGAACTAGGTCTGGAACCTAGACTACCTCTAGCTGCAGAGGCCGTGCTCTGGACCACAAAGCTCTGACCCACACTGTTATTTTCCATGGCTATGTTATATGATAATTTACCTAACCACTTCCTTCTTTCTGGGCTTTTGGATCCACTGTTGTACGCAAAACAGCAATGAAAACCTCGTTCATATATTCATCTTTGTATGTGTGCTCATTTACTTCCCCAGGCTAAATCCCCACGGATAGAATTGCTGGGTCCAGGAGTTGGGATACCTATTAGTCAGTATTTTAAGCAATATATTTCCTACGTCTCTTTGACCCTTATAAATTCATTGTTCTTTTCCAAAAGCATATACCTGTCTTTTGGATTCAGCGATAGTTTATTTTTTTTTTCCTTAAACATGAAGCTTCTTCTCTTCTACTTCCTCTCCCTTCCTTCTGCATCATGCCCATGTCTCGAAAATGTTTCGCAAAGTAATACACTTTCCCAAAGCCTTAGGCTTTATGTTGTCAGTACTTCCAGGACCTTCCACCTCCTGCACTGTAACTCTTCGATGGGGTCAGGTACACAGATGAAATACTGCCCGCCCTTTGGCTTGATGTCAGTCCTTCACATGGCTATTTTTTTTCCTTTTCCCTGCTTTATTACGTCTTTCCAGATTCACAAGAATTGAAGTAGCAAACTTGATGCAGGGCATGTTTTTTTTCTGGACTCAATACATGCAAATGAGGGTGGGCTGCCTGGCAAGGATGACTGATGTGTTCGAAGCCTGGAAGACAGAGTTTCCTGCTCTCATCCCACCTTGGCCTCCACTCCTTGTATGACCTTGAGAAAGCCACTTAATCATTCTGCGTTTCATTTTCCTCATCTGGCAAATGAGGAGGGTGAACTAAATGACCTAGAAAACCTATTCCCGGTTTGAAAAAAAAAAAAAATGTGTCAGGCTATCCCAGAGTAAAGTAGAGCTTTGAGAAATATTGTTTGAAACTGGGGCGAATGTGCAAGTTGGTGGAGCAGCGTTGGAGGCCGCTAAAGATTTGTTTCAACGTATTAAAAATATTTTGTGCCTTGTCTCTTAACCAAGGTTTCCTAACAGTGTGCTTTAGTGGTTTCTGAAACATGTCTCTAAGACCAAGGTAATTATAGTTGTTCCACCGAAGCATGACAAATGGCCTCTCACTTTGAATTCTTTAATGGGAAAGAAAAACCTTCCATGACAACAGCACTGGAACTTAATTACAGGCTCCAGATCCAGGGGCAAGACTAGAGATGGCCATGGCTGGGGTCAAGGGACAGAAGACAGCCTGGGAAGAACCGGGACAGGGCAGTGTAACAATGACAACATCAGTGGACCTACATCAAGAACTTGCTATTTGCCAGGCGCTGTCCCAAGAACTCGAGATGGGGGGGGGGTCTCATTCAGTTCCCACAGTGACCCTAAGAGATAGGTTATGAGGTAGGCACTTTGACTTCTCTTTTACAGCGATGAGTATTGGGAGGCTTAAAGAATTGAAGTAACCCGATTCAAGTTACTCAGCCAGTCGTTGTGGGAGGTAAAATCTGAACCTTGAGGCTTCTCGTACGTCACACAGGCTTTTTGCATATGTGTTACATGCCAGGCACCCTTCTCAGGCCTGGAGATGCACCAGTGAATGAAGTTCCTGCTTATATGGAGTTGGGCTATTCGTGGGATGAGCCCAGTATTAACAAGCCAACAAATCGATAAATAATTTCAGGGGGCAATAAATGCGATGAAGGAGAGTGCTGAGAGCTAGGGGTAGGTTACTTTACACAAGATTGTCAGGGGAGGCCCCCGGGAGGTGACCTGTGAGCCAAGCCCTACATAATGGAGGAAGTCAGCCATGCAAAGATGTATCGGAAAGCATTTTATGTGGACCATCCACAAGAGCAGTGGCTGGGGGCTCGGAAGAGCATGGCTTGCTCTAGGAACAGAGAGAAAGTTAGCCTTTCTGGGGGAGCGTAGAAGGGCAAAATGTCTGCAGAGATGTCAAAGAGGTGGACAGGCACCAGATGACCCAAGACCTTGAAGGCCACAGCAAGAGGTTTGTATCTCTTATTCCAAATGCAGAAGGAAGACACTGCAGAATGTCCAGCAGGGGCGTATTGTGATCTCCGGTCTCTGTAGGGGGCCTTCTTCACTTCTCCATAATACCGCTAACGCGAACAACTGGCAAGGGGTAGACTGTTTCTGTAGCAGGCAGGGCAGCCTCAGCGAAAGTTATCAAGTTGGGAGTCAGTGTTTCAGATGAAACAAAATTCTGGGTTTTTCACAAAACAGCCAGATTGTGATGGACAGGGAGGGATCCTTGAGTCTAAGCTTTTGACTTCAGTCAAGAAGACCGTAGGAGACCCAAGGAGAGCATCTGAGCTATCCTTAAAACCTGCGTAAAGGAGATTCCTTCTCTTTGGGGACCTTCCCTTAATAGGCAAAGACTGGCACTCTAGGCACTGAACATTCTTGACCACTTCTTGGTCTGGGGATTGTGCTCTCGCCTCAGAGAACAAATCTCATCCAGAAGAGTAAGACGTCAGAGCTTCGTTGTAGATGACATCTCGGAGATTTACATTTCTATGCGATCTGGTCACTCTGGTGATCTAGTGGTGAGGATTCAACGCTCTTTATGCAGTCTCGTGTATGTGTGTGTGTGTGTGTGTGTGTGTATCTTTGAAAAATATTTTTGAAAATGCCCTCAACATTTTAACGTACAGGACCTGGCTTTTCTGGTGAGGTGGCATTGTATGGATGTTTCTGTTTTATTGTAAACTCAGCAACTTGATTTATTTTATTTGGGTGCTTTTTATAAACAAATACCCCTTACAATTTAATTCATGGAAACTTAATTAAATTGAATTAATTTAATACAATTTAATTCATTAAAATTGGTTTCTGTCATATATAGAGTGAAATTAGTGGCTTGTTTGGGTTAAAAGCTCACTATTCTAAGATATTGTTCTACTTTGGCAAAACTATTAAGAATGTCACTTTTATCGGCAAACTAAGTTTGAATAAGAACACAAACCGTTATTAATGCACTGTATTTGTGTGTGCACTTACGTGGCTGATTATTCATAGGTTCCTGGCAATGTGGGCCTAAGGATACAGATTTATGTGAATGAAAACTACATTCAGAGGCATTTAGTTGCCTCTGTGATCAGGTGGGCCCCAGCGAGCAAGACATTAATTGTGAAAGAATTTAATTTAAGCTACACAACTGTAATTAAGTAGGATTTGGGGAAGTTCACCACTCTTGAGTTAGTTTTTATATAAATAGCGTATTTGTTTCTCAGGAAAAATTCTCAAACTATCTCCACGCATGAGGTTAGAGAATTTCTGGTCCTTGGCATGAAACTCGTTTGTGACAGTAGCATAAGGACAAGGGCAGTGGGAGGATGGCTGTGTGATACCTTGGGGGTGCAGGATGACAAGAACACTTTCCTCGTAAAAGGTGCCGAATTCGAGGACTCTTAATGTTCCCTCCAGCTCAGTGTTCTGTGATTTGAGGGAAAGGATTCTCCCCTCTGGCTGCTTAAGTTACCAATGTTTAACCAAGGCCTTAGCTACATGCTCAGGAAGGCTGTAATAACTCCATCACAATTATAAATTCAGCTGTCAGCACTGGGATTGTTGAATCGACTGAACAAGCAGATTTTTCTCCCATTGTCTGTTTTCTAGATTGATGAATAACAATTTCATCCTCTCCATTTTATTGTAACTCTTTCACGCTGACACTTCTGATTGCTGAGAGGTGTTCTAGAAATTTCCTAAGTCACACACTGGAATAAATTCAAGGAGATAATGCGATTCCAATTGAATCATCAGTGTCTCTGCTGTCAGACCCAGTCATTTTAGGAGTTCAGTTGGTTGAGTTGCACAACTTCCCAGATTTAATATTACATACTTGCCCCTTTACGTCTTGCCCTCAAGTCTTAATAAATGGGCTAAAGGTCTGATGGGAAACTGTGAGATAAATTATATGTTTATTATGCCAAGTTAAGTAAATACTCTTTGAAAGGATTACTGGAGGGTACAATCAAGTTAATTGCTTTAAAAATCTTTTTTGATTTACTGGGCTCTATGAAAATGGTTAAGCAATTGATTTCTGTCATGGTAAGTGATCTAAAGAGAGTGCTGTTGGGTCCACAAGGGTTGCCATGTACATTTCCTCCCTCATGGCTGGAACTGTCCCATAAATGAGCAGAGAGGGCCCCCTGGGACCAGAATGCAAGTACTGCTGACAGACTGTTGTTCCTCCGAAGGAGACACATGTTGACAGTTTGACGTTCAGGCTGACAGATTGATTTTTTTTTCCCTTTTTTATTCTAGATGCTGAAGAATACCAGCCTCCAATATGGAAATCGTACTGTGAGTATTTGAAATGAGAATCTCTTCAGATGTCTTCAGTAGGCCTGCCTTTTGAACGATTCTTGCCTTTGATTTAATGAACACAAGCCGTCCCGCATTACAGCACTGAAAACCCAAATCTTGCTTTTTCCGCTAAGGAAGAAGTCACGGTGAACTGCACAGCCCTCTCCCGTGGCCAGGACCCTCAAGAGCAGGCTGCCTGTGACCTACTTCAGGAATGCTTAGAAAAAAAGAGATATACATTCTGACTCCCCACCTTTTGGGTTGGGGCTTTCCTTTCCTTTTTTTTTTTTTTTTTTTTCACATTTTTTTTTAAGGTTTATTCATTTCTCAGAGACAGAGCATGAGTTGGGGAGAGGCAGAGAGAGAGAGAGAAAGAGAGAGGGAGACACAGCATCTGAAACAGGCTTCAGGCTCTGAGCTGTCAGCACAGATCCCGATGCGGGGCTTGACCTCATGGACCACGAGATCATGACCTGAGCCGAAGTCGGACGCCCAACCGACTGAGCCCCTTCCCTTTCCCTTTTTGCAGACTTGCTCAACAAGGATGAATGTGTTGACTTCCATGAAGTACATTCTTCGCTGATCATCCTATAGTTGTAGTATCATATGACATTTACCGCAAAAAATATTAACAGATGGCAAAGAACTGTTTGGGCACTACAGGTGATGCCTTTGAAACAGAGGTCATATCTGGTCATCAGTCAACAGTTCAGTTCCCTTCATGAAGGCAGGCAGTTGTCATCACATCGAGTTCATTTTCTCTTATTTTCTCTTTCCTTAGTATCATCTGCCTAAGTGATTCTCCAGCAAGCGAGGGGAGGCATGTGCTCGGTTGGAAACCCACCGTGCCGACAGCCTGGGGACACATGTCCTTGTTCGGGCTCTGATTCTGCACAGCAATCATAAGAATAATTATTATCGTCGTTATCGATGCCACCATTGTTTCTACCACCCGTGAGAGCTGCCCTGTGCTGGCCACTGTGCCAGCTGTGTGCCTGAACTCTCACATTCTCACCACAGCCCTAAGCGATGGCTGCCATTATTATCCTGTTTCACATGCAAGGAAACCACAGCTCAGGGAGGTTCAGTAACTTAGCATATGTTCTCCATCTCTGAGCACATCGGACTGGCATTCAGGGTGGAACCCAGAAGCAAGTCTGACCCCAGCCTGCAAGTTTTCACGATTGTTTTCCTTCCACTCAAAATGTTCTACCTAAGTATACATGCACACATGCATATACGCACATGCCTGTATCTCTCTCTCTCTGTTACAGAAGCAATACACAGCTGCGTAAGAGACAAACATTACAAAATACACAAGGTTGAGCGTGAATTTTTTCCTAATTGACAAGCCAGCCCCACCCCGGATTCCGTGTCTCTTTCCTGCTTCCCAGGAGCTGACCTCGGTCAGTTTTGGAAACCGTATCCTTCCAAGTGTTCCAAATACACACGGCTAACGTTAAGACATTTTTGCTGTTGTTCCCTTTTGAGAAAAATGGCGCTTATGCTGTACTTGGTGTCCTTCAGCTTGCTTGTTTCACTTCACAAATACCTTGTTTTTATCTTTCCATGTCAGCATATATAGAGGCACCTCATTCTTTATTACATGAGTCTGTTCTTCCATCTGTGAAATAAAGGGGCTGTGCCGGGTCTCCAAGGGCCCTTCCAGTCTAATGTTCTGCACTCTGATCTTCTATTTTAAAAGGCAGCGCTAATGACTTAGTAATTGGATGTTTTTGTTTGTTTGTTTCCTAATGGAGTGTGAAGAACTCTGACAGTAAATCAACAAAATATCTGTAGTGAGAGGCGCTGGGTGTTCCATGACTTACTGTGCTTTGCACACCGCTTTGCACACAGCCTGGCATACATTAACTAGCCGATAAATATTTGTTGAGCGAATGTCACCGCAGAGAGCTTTACGGGAGCAAAACGATGGCATTGGCTCAAATTCATTTTGCCTTTTGCTAAGAGGCCTTGGGCCACCCAATATATCTCTTAAAAGTGCTTCTGAGTCCTAAGGAAGGTGGAAAACACGTTGCTAATGATATGTTTACACTATCAATTTCACCCTAGTGTGTCGGTTTTGAGTCTGGTTTGGGGGTCTCACCAAAGTCGTGCTTTTTTTTTTTTTTTTTTTTCATTTGCTCTGAAATCATACAACTTTCGACACAGAAGGGATAGCTGAGGCCGTTTAATACAGACCTAATGGCATATATGAAATTGCTCTTTATTACGCCCAACCGATAGTCATCCCGGCTCTATTTGAGGGCCTCTAGTGATGTGTAACTCTAAAACTGAGGGGAGTAATGCCACCACATGTGCCGTCGACATCATCAGAACCACACTGCCTGAATCTATCCAGAGCATCACTGAGCAAGAACTCTTTTGGCTGTCCTGGACCCATAAATTATTTGAGTTTGGGTACTGGGCCACTCCTAAGCTCACCGACCGTATTATCCCCAAGCTCATGCTACTCTATCTTATTCCCAAGACTACTATCCACTCATACGGTCTTTCAGCAGACATGCAGGCAAGACCTTTTGTGTGTCAGAGAACAAGGTTTAGGAATCAAAAATGACTACCTTGTGACCCCTACTTTTCTCCAATGTGTGGTCTTGTAAGGGAGAAGATATAAAGCGATTAACTTAAAATGCAAATGGCTTCAGTCATAGTATCCTCCTCTTCCACGGCCTGAGATTAGAGAAGACTGTATAGGAGGGGTTAAATTTGTATATGAGTCTTCAAGGATGAATCGGAAAAGGAATCTTAGGGCCTTGCAGGGCTTCACGAGATCCTTTTTAAAATCCACATATGCCAGGGGCGGCCGGATGACTCCGTTGGTTAAGTGTCTGGGTCTTGATCTCTGTTCAGATCTTGATCTCAGGGTCATGAGTTCAAGCCCCGCATTGGACTCCATGCTGGGCCTGGAGTCTACTTAAAAAAAAATTCAAATATGCTAAACCTGTAGCATTTTCCTGATCTGAAAGTCCAAAAAATTCCAGAGCATGAAATTTGCTTGGTTTTAAATAACCTGTTGTTAAATCCATTTTGAACCTGAGGAACCACCGAGGCCTTTTCTGTGAAATGTTCACAAACAGCCCTTTGAAAGATAATTTTAGGTATTGATGTCAAGCTCATTAGCATAGCATTTATGGAATGCACATTTTCCCATCACGCACGCTTTTTTTTTTTTTAACTCTAGTGACTTTTGGTACTTTTAAGTTGCTCCTCTATTTACTGAAGGCAGTACATTTTTGCCATGTTATAAGACGTGGTTCTAAAAACGTGATTTTTAATTGGTGTAGAAGTATATAGGTATGTCTTATCTTTTATTGATGATTATGGGACATTAATTTTGACTTATTTGGTATCAGATTCTTATCATGAGGCATTAGTCCCCATTATGACATTATGCCTAAAAGAAAATTAGCTTACCTGATAATAACACACTTTAAAAAGTGATTTCTAAGTTTCTTTTTTAAATGTTTATTTATTTTTGAGAAGGAGAGAGACAGCGCGCAAGCGGGGGAGGGGCAGAGGGAGAGGGAGACACAGACTCCGGAGCAGGCTCCAGGCTCTGAGCTGTCAGCCCAGAGCCCAATGCGGGGCTCGAACTCACAAACCACGAGATCATGACCTGAGCCGAAGTCAGATGCTCAACCGACTGAGCCACCCAGGTGCCCCGATTTCTAAGTTTTAATGCTAATTGCGATGCTCTTGGATGGAGGTAACAGAATATTCCACTCCATCACATTCAATGACTTAAGCAAAAGGTCCAGGGACTTATTCCAGCAGCTCAAACGACATATGCATTTGTGTATCTCTTCGTTTCTTGGCTCTGCTTTTCAGGTTGGGCATCACTATTAGGAGGCTCTCCCTTTGTGATCCCAGATAGCTACCAACAGCATCAGGACTACCTCCCTTATTCAAGAGCAGCAGGCAGACAGTTTACTTTCCGGATACCTTTAGCAAAGACTTAGGACCGAGTCTCAGCCCTGACCGACCTGCGTTACCCATTCTCAACTCCATCATTACGGTCAAAGAGTTGAATATGCTGCTGACCTGAACCAGTCAGGGACCAACCCTCTGTAATCCACATAACTGGAAAATTTGGAGGACTGTTAGAATGGAGAAGATGGAAATGGATGTGGGGAAGGCAACCACAAATGTCTGGTTTAGAAATTTAGAGGAATAGGAACCTTAGAAATCAGCTCCCTCCATATTTTTATTTAAAGTAGATTGTGCATTCATTCATATATCACTCATTCAGCCAATACATATTAAGTCTTTGCATTAAGCCAAACACTGTGCTTCGAGTTGTGAGGCCAGCGGAATCGATCAGCCTGGGTCTTGAGTCAGAACCGTGATGTCACATGATTTTCCTTAACTACCTGAATTCTCCGCTCCCCTCCCTTTCTCGGAACCTAATGCTACCACTTAACTGGGCTTGTCTTGGGACAAGAATAATCTTGTCCCAAAGTATCATGTATCTGCAGCTAGTCCTTGATATTCACGATCAGACCCCAAAACAAAGCATTAACGAAGTCATCAAGAAAGCGTTGATTTCCATTTTCGTAAAAAAAAAAAAAAAAAAAAAAAAAAAAAAGCTATCTTTAAGTGCACTTAAAAAAATAACAATGAAGCCATGTTCTAAACTTTAAGCCGGAGCCACATGAACTGTATGCCCTAAGCAGACAAGTTCACAAGTCCATCTCCCTGAGTATACTCTGAGAGACTTTCTTTTCTAAGAGGCCAAGTGCCAATTAGACAGCAGATTCTGGTGCTGACAGCTCTCCCAGGAGACCCTCCTGGGCGGTAGGTCGAGCAGTCACAGCTTGTGCCTGTTTTCCTAAAGAGGAGTTGAGAACCTCAAAACCCTGACCCCCTGACCCCCTGCATCGAAATTGCCTGGGGAGAATATTTAGAATAACAGATCCTCAGCCCTAACCCCCAGATTTCTGAATCAGAAGAGTTGGTGGGGGAAATCTGCAATTTATCATACCCTGTCGTTTTTTTCTTTTTCACACTTACACCTGAGACCCTTTCATCATGAGGCTACATAGCCTCATCCCCGGGGTCTCTCACTGTGCCATTAGACAAGAAAAGAGCTCGGTCCACATTAAGTCTGGACATTCTGCCAGTGAGGCAGGTTGGAGGTGAGGTTAAGCCAAGACGACCTCTAAAACACCTGCTGTTTTCTCACTCGCACCCATGAGTTTTTCCCATGAAGAATGGGAAGGACATGGGCGGTGAGCAGGGTGGCCCTGGCTCAATGTCACAAGCAAATGGCTGACTTGGCCTCCTGGGTCTTCATGCCCTCTCAATAAAGAAGAAGCTGGTAAGAGGCCATTCCTGCAGGGTCTGTAAGGAGCCAATGGGTGTGGACAGGGCTTCAGTGTCACCCAGGCCACAGGCCTTCCCGTGGCATCCCCAACAAGTGGGGTGATTACTGTTAGAGAATGAACCCACTTTTCTTATTGAAGAAAAAGTAAAACATTCTTTCAGTGAGTCCTGGATTTCTCGATGTGCTTCACGTTGCTTGGGAAGCAAGGACTCCTCTTCTCCACCTCCATGGACCCCAGTGGCCATGCCCCCTGCCGA
This sequence comes from Panthera uncia, assembly GCF_023721935.1. Classification (NCBI taxonomy): domain Eukaryota; kingdom Metazoa; phylum Chordata; class Mammalia; order Carnivora; family Felidae; genus Panthera; species Panthera uncia. The sequence continues at coordinate 116,214,760 of NC_064816.1, forward strand.
ACAGCTGGCTCCAGTGCAAAGAATTCTCTGAGGTCCTGTAGAGTGCCGAGGGCCGGGGAGTGCCTAGAACATATTTGGAACATTGCTATAGCAGCAAGTTCCATCGTATCACCTCCTAGCCCACAGAACCACCCAAGAAGTGACATACGTTATCGTGTTTTGCTTGTGAAATGTGTTTGTTGAACAACAACAAAAAAGATCCAAGAAGTGACACTTTCAGACGATGTGACATGTTCCAGTTTGTACTAAATATGCCTCAGAGGTTTTTTTTCTTCTTCACGGATGGTTGTTTGGTTGTAGCTAACCTTGAAAACGAGTGCCTGAAACCCCTGCTCGAAGCTAAGATAGGATTTAGGGCCCATTTTTTTTATAGGGCTACCATTGCTGTTGGTCGTCATCTCATTATCTTTATAGAGACACATTATCCAGATGGGAAACAGGCTTCTGTGCCTATTTGCCAACTTTTGTTGCTTGGAACAGCACCAAACAGATCGGTTCCTGAGACCTGCTCACTGAGAAACAGCGATCGGTCAGTGATGTGTGCTGCCCGGGGACCAGGAAAAAGACCCGGTGTTCCTGGATTGAGGGTTTTGCAGGGACTCCCTCAAAGTCGCCCCTGGCTCAGACTGCTCCTGGTTTTGAGATTGGTGAACGATCGCATTGCTCTTTACTAAACCTCAAAGGGTCCTTAGAGGGCACAGCGACCGACTTTACCCTGTCTGGAATGTTCCTTCACCTGTGTCCTCTGTGAGTGTTAATGGCGTCTCAATCTCTCATGGTTTCAAGGTCCTTCCCTCCATTCAGTGTATCATTAAGCGCTGTCAGTTCTCCTCTGCAATCCATTTACCTTCCTGTCTGACTTCCCACCAGAGGGTTGTCTTAATGCACATTTTCACGATCTCCTTTACGTGGGACTAAAATACTGTTCTCTCTGGATTCCCTGCCTCCAAGGCAACCTCCTCTGATCCTCCTTTCAGTGAGGCAAAGGGCAGTGGCCCCACTCATCGCTGGGTATTAGAGTCTCCAAAGAGCTTTTATAAAAGAAAAACAGGGGCGCCTGGGTGGCTCAGTCGGTTAAGCGTCCGACTTCAGCTCAGGTCACGATCTCGCGGTCCGCGAGTTCGAGCCCCGCGTAGGGCTCTGGGCTGATGGCTCAGAGCCTGGAGCCTGCTTCCGATTCTGTGTTTCCCTGTCTCTCTGCCCCTCCCCCGTTCATGCTGTGTCTCTCTCTGTCTCAAAAATAAATAAACGTTAAAAAAAAGTTTTTTTAAATAAAAAAAAAAAAGAAAAAAAAGAAAAGCAAACTGGGGGGGCTTTTCCCCAGAATGTCAGTGAGCATTGCCAGTGCTCAGGCCCTCTCCACCTCCTGCTTTAGGGAACTACTGGCGAGGCTGAAAAATCCCAAACCTTGGGATCTGGAAATCGGGCTTTAAATCTCAATGTCGTCATATTCTCTGTGTGACCTGGGGCTTCTTCAAAGCTTGGCATCTCCACTACTTTCTCAGTAAGGGTACTAGTTACCTTGGAAGTTTGTTGGGAAGATTAAATGGGAAGATGTAGATAAGGTGTCTGGCACATAGTAGGTGTCCCTAATTTGGCAACTTGTATCTTCTGGATAGTCTTATCCTTATTATGCTGAAACAGACCAGATCATGTCCTCTCCCTGCTCAAAAAATGTAGCCGTCACCCCGCTTTCAGACAGAAGAACATCCATGCTCCTTAGCGTGACCTTTAAGATTTAGCTTTATGAGGGGGCGCCTGGGTGGCTCAGTTAAGCGTCCAACTTCGGCTCAGGTCATGATCTCGCGGTACGTGAGTTCGAACCCCACGTCGGGCTCTGTGCTGACAGCTTGGAGCCTGGAGCCTGCTTCGGATTCTGTGTCTCCTCCTCTCTCTACCCCTCCGCTGCTCACACCCTGTCTCTCTCTCTCTCTCAAAAATAAATAAACATTTAAAAAAAAATTTTTTTTTAAAGATGGAGTTTAAATCTTTAAAACTCAAGAGAAGGGAGAGAGGGTGCCATTTGGGTACCTTGGGAAAGAGCAAGCCAGGTGGAAAGTATAGCAAGTGCAAAGGCCCTGAGGCATAGAAAAACAAGCAGGGCTCTGGACTCAAAAGGATAGCCCGATGCCCCAGGGCAAATATTTAACTGTCCTGTGCTTGTTCCCTCATCTTAAAAATAAGAATGATAATAATGCAGCATTCTTTTTTCTGATTTCTCCTGAAGATTCAATAAAATATTGTCCCTGGCACATGATAGGCACTCGATATGCTGGTTCCCTTCCCTTCTCCCTTTCTCTCCATTTATCATAAAAGCCTCCATATAATGGTGACTGTGGTATATGGCCTATAGCAGATGTTCAAATATTTGCTGATATGAATTACAAAGGCACACTTAGCAACAAATGCTCCTGTCTTACAACATGTATACTTCCTTTGTCACCTCCAAACGAGGCATTAAAAATGGTGGGCAGCCAGCCGTACTGCCACGTATAACTGTTGGCTTCAAGAGGCATTGGCAATGAGAAGAGAGGAGGGGTTAGGCTTCTCTGGATGGAGCTTCTGCAATTCCCCTTGGGTCTATCACTCCGTGATTTTAGGAACTGGCCCTTTTGGGTCCCGTTACACTCATTAATAGCAGCACTGTTGGAAACCGGGTAGTAGGTATTGGGGGTGATTCAAGAGGTATAAAGGATTCCACGCAGCCTCTCCCATGATTTAAGGAGAGCATGGGCATTACTGGGATGGTCAGTGGAACGTCCACAATTATTTGTGTATCTTTGGCCAATTCTTCCTCGTGTTTTCTCTTTGACGGGAGGCCTTCTCTGTCTCTATCTGCCATACATGGGTACAGTTGTCCTTAAGTGACACAGGCATTGTCATTAGCCTGGGCAACTCAGCTTGGCAACGTGGCACGTTAAAACGTCTATACAAGGGTTAGATAGTTCCTTCTTTGTGCAAAAGCTGGGCAGTCTACACTTAATTAGGTAAGAAAATAACCACGTTGAGCGGCAGGCATTGAGAAGCCATAATTACAGAATACATCCCATCATCTCCATCGCTGTTTCCACATGACCATCTGCATCTCAGTTAAAATTTCTTTTTTTATTTTTAGACCTAAGAATAGATCAGAAATTTTTGCTTATCTTACTACATTTTCTAGAAATAGTTTACGTGACTGAATTGTAACTTTTCATACATTTATATGGTCTAAAATTAATTCTTCCTTTTGCAAGATTCTCAGCTTGGCTTTCAAAGAGGTAGAGCTCACAGGTACCTGCAGAGGGTAGTTTCTGTCTTTTTTTCTTTTGTCTTTTTTTTTAATGTTTGTTTATTTTAGAGAGAGAGAGAGAGAGCAAGAGAGAGCGCACAAGTCGGGGAAGGGCAGAGAGAGAGAGAGAATATCCCAAACAGTCTCTGAGCTGTCGGTGCAGAGGACGATGCAGGACTTGATCTAATGAGCCACGACATCATGACCCGAGTCGAAATCAAGGGTCTAATACTTAACTAACTGAGCCGCCCAGGCACCTGGGATAGTTTCCTTCCAAGAAAAATAACCGGACTAGCTGAACAGCAGAAAATCACTCATTGTAATCAGAAAAATCATGGATAATAGGCTGACAAATTTTATTTTTATATACAAACCTGCTTTCCTCCACACCCAAGCCTGAAAGGCTGTCTTTGAAGCAAGATATAAGAGGGTTACTATTTCTTAAGATATTGAGGGACCCAAGAAAGAGAAATGACAATGGGTGGGAATTAGTCATGTAGATGAGAATCCCTGGTGATGGGTGGGCCAAGAATGGCGCTCATGAAAAGAGAAAGGACTTGGGGTTTTACCCACTCACAGAATCAGTGGTGTCTTTGTACATATCTGTGACATTTCAGAGAATAACACTCCTCTGCTAATGCCAGTCCTTCCCCGATGTGTCAGGAGACATCATGGAAAATCAGGAATCCTATTATGTGATCTTACTGCTTAGATACTCAAAAGTAGAATTCCATTCTTAAAATAGAAGAATTTTACTCCTACCTTCCAAGAAAGCCATAAAATGAACAATGCCAGTAACAATTATGAAACTAAATTGGCCTTGTAAAAGAATAAAAAAATCAATTTTGCCAGTTTACATCCATGGTAACTCATTTCCATATAAATGATCTGACTTTATTCAGTCTAAAAATGTGCCTGTATCCTTTTTGTTTTATTTTTTGTTTGAAATATTTGCAGTTCTTGAGATATACTTAGGTGGAACTATTTGAAGACATTTTGGTATGTGTTGTAGTTTTCTAATTGTAATTATCTTTTTTTTTTTTTTTGGCAGTATATCAGTTACAGCAAGAGGCCCCTCGTCCCAAGAGGATCATTTGTCCTGGGGAGGTCAGTACTTAGCTATTTCCAACACACCTTGTTAAATATGATGAATTGTCAGCACTATGTTGACATAGGAGGGCTTTCCGGTTTCCTGGGAGTTGATTTACATTACTGTTTGCTAAAGCGTCACCAAATTTAACACCTAAGTAATCTATATTTTGAAATCGGGTGTTCTTTGAAAAATATTCACAAACTAATTTGAAATCAGAGGTCTTGTGTTTTTAACCATTGCAGAGGCAAATTAAGCCTCCATTTTTAAAACCCCCAAGACGTGTGTTTTGGTGTTTTCCTTGCTGTTTGGATTCTTTTATCATTTTTTTTTTTTATTATGGAATGCTTCCAACAGAGAAAACACAGAGAATAATAAATATCTAGGTCCCCTCAACACTCATATTTAACAAACCTTTATGCTCTGTCACATTTACTTGACGTTAAAAAAAAGTCCCTACAAGAAAAGTGACTGTTTTTATTCTTGGAGATAAGCTTAAAAATGTATCAACTCATAAAAATGCTCACAGCCCAGAGAACTATCGCCAGGCCTCCTTCACTTCTCTTATCGTCTGGGATGCCAGCAAGATTGAAAGGCAGGGCGAAGGTTCTATTTCCTAGTTTTATGCTGGCACCAGTTTCTGTAATAGTCAAACTAATACCCTTCACCCAAAAGTCCGTGGGTCTTTGCTTATTTTTGATAGTATGACTTAGATTAAATATACAGTAGCAGATGTCACTTAAAGTGTCCCATCTGCCTTATCGGGAGGAAAAGGCTCCCATTCCAACACCCTTGAGATTCATCCTTGAACATCAGTGCTTTCTGGCTACAAGACTGACGGGATCTGGTTTTGAACCTGTCTCAAAGACTTCGGTCCATAGATATCCACACCCAGAGCTGACTTATCACTAGTTAATAAATGTTTCTACATGAAATTTTACTTCTGTTGGATACTGAAATTCATCAACCGATTGTGTCCTGTCACCGACCCTGATGACTTTTGTCCTTTTGTTGTTCAACAATAAAGGAGAATAAGATAAGGAATAAGAAAGGAATAGGGTAAGTACAAAATGTTTAATGAGATGCTTGGAATAGAGTGTCTGGGGAGACAAGTAAGACACAAACTATTACAAATTCCTCCGATCCTACTTTGCATTTAGTATTTCTCCAGCAGAAAAATCATAGCCCGTGCAGGGAGCTAGAGGGATTCAGACGTCTCCATGAAAAGAATGCTTTGTAAAATTAGAACACAACTAAGGACTTTTCCTAGGGGTATCGAGAAGAAGTCTCTAGGCAAAGTTGCGTACCAGAACTTAAAATCTAAAGAGATTGTAAATGCTCATTTGTTCATTTATTCAGCAGATATATATGGAAAGCCCAGTGTGTTCTGACTTTGATCTAGGTGTTGGGACAGCAAAGAACTTGGCTATTGATACTTGGCATGTCATATCAGAAGAGAACAAAATCATGATGTGTGTAATTAAAGATCTACTATTTTGCCTCTGCATATGTACGCACGTGTGTGGGTGCATGTGTGGGTGCACGTGTGAGAGGGAGCGCACTTCTTTGCTTCTCAAAATCTTTGGAGCCGTGTCATTTGTCCTCTAAGCCAGGTGCAACGTTAGCAGTAGAGATGGGTAGATTCAGATTAGCTTCACAGCTCTTCCTAGGATTCAGCTGAAACTCTTCAGACGTCCAGCGGGGTCTGAAGGATCCACAAATCTCTTTAATGTTGCACTTGCGTCAGGAGGCAATGCCACAGACCTCTTGGCAAAGCAGAGCTGTGTGCCACAAGCCATCACCGTGTGCTGTCACTCAAGAACATAGCGCATGCGTGGCTTTTTTTTTTTTTTTTTTTTTTTTTTTTGTCCTCTCGTCTGTCTTTTGAACCAACTTTTCACCTCCCGACCTTTGTCAGCTTAATTCATTAATAACTTACCCGGTTGATGCTGGACTCATAGCTTGCTTGCCTCTGGAAATTCCACATCCCATTTCTACCACGAAACCTCGCCTGAAATGGATATTCATCAGCTCCGTTTCCTCGGCAGGCAGCATGGGGCCCGTGCAGCCAGCCAGGTGTCCAGCGGTAAAGGGTCGCGTGTTGCTGGAGGAGCAGGTGCTGCTTGGAGGGACAGTGCCAACTGGAGCGGCTTCAGCTCCCTTGGTCCTCCAGTGCAACAGGAGCTGCAGATCGTTCCTGCCCACGTTGCTTGGCGTCCTGGGACGTGGCCTCCTTCAGGTGAAGGCACGGCCTCTTCTTGGATGCTGTGAAACCGCTGCCTCTGCTACAGGCAGCGTGTGAGCAAATGTCTCTTTGGCCCGTGCCGCACCTGCATGCTCAGGGGACGTGCCTAATGAAGTCAGAAAGCCTTCAGTTAGAGTATGCGGCCAGAGAGACTGACGCTTTATTAGCACATTTACCTAACGCCGTAAGGGCTATTTCTTTTGAACCGTGAGTTACGATTTTTTTGTCTTTGCCACCTCACCCCTTAGCCAGCCATTAAGAGGCCATGTTTTCCTTCTATATACAGTGCAGCCGCCCTCCTTCTTAGTCTTCAGCCTGTCTGCTCCCAGCCACCATGTCCCCGGCAAGCCTGCGCCGCTGTGTTACTCCAGCGTACCCCATTTCTTTTGTCTCTCTGGTGGCTCGTATCTTCCTAGGCCAGGGGCTCCTCTCAGGTTAGGCTCGTCCCGCTGAATACGATGAGGACTCGTGTGAAAGCACCGGCGGGGTCTGTAGTCACGCAGATACGGAACACTGTTGCTCAAGGGTAAAGACACAGGCCAGCGTGACTTGGACGCTTGCTGGCCGTCAACAGATACCAGCCCCCTAACAGACTTTGCTGGGGACCTAGATGAGTCGAGGGGACCACCGGATTCAGCAGGCAAAATCCAGGGAGCCTTGGGAATGCAGGCAGAGGAGCCCAGCTACCGAGTCAGCTGGCCTTGCTTTGGATTCGTGCTGTGCCACTTTCTGACCACTTAATTAGAGCCACGCACTTACTTCCTCAGGGAGATGAAGGTCTACTCTACTCGAAGGGCCAATATCTACTTGGCAGGGTGCTATAAACGGGATATATGTGGTAAGTGTCTAGAATAGGGCTTGGCACATAATAAGTACTCAGTGTTCCCGATTCAAGGCAGATTCAGAAACCTGTGAAGAAGAGGTTTGGACGCGGTCATTAGGGACAGAGTCGGAGCGATGACCGTGTTCTCTGCATGGGAGAGTCCAAAAGACAGGGATCAAGAACAAAGCAAGATGCCTGGATCAGGAATTCAAAACCACCAGGAGAAAAGATACTGAGGATGAGGAACAGAGGGTGTAAGCAGCGAGGGAAATGACGGTTCCCTGCTTTCTCGAGATTCATCGCTGTGAATTCGTATTTATCGAGTAGCCACCGCACTTGGCCCTCTACTAACATTGCCTGAGTGTTCCTTGCCAGGAGATTCAAAACATCTTCTTGTATGCAAAATTCTCTCGCCCTTTCCCTCCTTTATCTATCGGTCATTTTGAAAGCAGTTCATTGATTACCAAATAGGTGCCTGGGTGGTCAGGAAGGAACTGTGAATGTTGACTCCCAAATGTGTACCTCTAACTAAGACTTCTCCCTGGGCCCCAAACACCTTGTTCCATCTGTCTGCTTGACCTCCTCAAGGAGATGTCCCACCGGCCACCTGTAGTCTAACATTCAAAAGAGAACTGACCCCTCTCCCCCGCCAAGACCTAGACTCCTCTCTTCCCACCCTCATCTCTCTCTCTCTCTCTCTCTCTCTCTCTCTCTCTCTCTCTCTCTCTCCATTCACCAAACAGGAGCCCAGATCATAATTATTAAATATAAATCAAACAGCTTCAGTGGCTTCCTGTCGCTCTTAAAATGAAAGCATGACTCCTTGCTATGCCTGTGGGCCATGGTGGGGCTCCTGTACGGGTCACCTCCCGGCCTACACCATTCTCCTCGGAGCGCACTGCCCTGCCTCCCGGCTAGCCTCTGCTCCCCTCCATCAAGCCAACCACAACATTGCAACTACAGGATCTTCAGATCCGCCCTTTGCCTGGAATTTTCCAGTGTTCTCTGCATGTCCAGGTTTCAGATCAGAGTTCAGCTAATAACAGAAACCTTCCCCGAACCCCATGAAAATTAGCACCTCTCCATCGCAGTGTTCTCTCCTGAGCTTCGTGAAGGTGGCTCTAGGTGTTGCTTCGGCAACTGCTTATTGCCATTGGTGATTGTTCTTCTCCTCCTTTGGGGGAGTAAGAGGGAGAGGACACAGGCTGAGTGGTTTAAAAAAAAAAAAAAAAAGGGACCGCCCCAACCATCAGATCTCCTTGGTCGTATCACCCTGTTTATTTTGTTTGTAGCCCTTGATACGCTATCTAATATGCTTTCTCTTGTCCTTGTCTGCTTGTCACTTCTACGTCTCCCTCCAGGAAAATACATGCTCCAGAGAGTTCATTGGTCTTAATTGCGTGGACTTCCCTAGCATTGAAGCCAGCGCCAAGCTGCAGTGGGCAATCAGTAAATATATGGTAAAATGGTGGGGAAAAAATGGAGACCACTAACGTACGGAATTTAGAATTCTCAAACTATTACTAATAGCATATCAGATTTACCCAATGCTGTTATTAGGGTAGTGACTTGGGCTTTTGGCAGATGTTAAGGTTCTTAAACACAGACTAATATTTTTTTTTCCTGGAATATTCTAAATTTCTTTTGGCCTTTCCAAAAGGCCAAAACGTCAAGATTTACTTGCATGACTAGTTTAAAGTCAAGCTCTGCTAGAATTACCTAAAGAATATACAATAAGTAGAAATCCTTTTGTGACTAAGTGATTCGGTGTCATTTGTCTTTTTGAAATTGCTGGTGTGAGTATGGAATCATAAAAAGCAATTTCCAAAAAGGGAAATAAAACTGCGTACTATTACTTCAAATTGTTCTCCCTTCCATGCAGCTTTACTTTCTCTCTCTCTTGCCGTAGAATAATATATTTTGGAAAGTTTCTTGGGTTTTTTTTTTTTTTTTTAATGCAAAAGTGAGTTGTAGAACTGAGGTTTCTAGCATTCATGACCAGAACCAGCTTTTTTCCTTGATCGGCCAAGTATAGATGATAATGACCAAGCTCAAATTGCGATAACACCTGATTTTACCTGCTAGTGAATTGTATTCACTTTGTAAATATCACTTTAAATGCCCCGTTTTCTCTAGTTTGGGGTGTCCCTAAATATCTGCCCATTTTACTTGCTTGTACCTTTATTTGTCAAAATTGTTCTTTTCAGTCTACAAAAGCATTTCACTTTCTCATTATGCTTTTAAAATTTTGATTCACCATACCTGGGCTTTACAGTCTTATAGTCTTGTAGCTTGAGGCATTTATCTTGTCTTAGTCGTATCTGGAAGATCTTAACAAGCCATATTGATTGACCATGTCATTCTCAACTAAGTCCATTTAGAATCTGATTTAAAGTAAACTCAGGAGGTTTTCTACTATTCTACAATCCTCCCCCTTTTCTTATTTTACTCATTGAAAATAAATGTTTTTAAACATATGTGTATTTGGGGGAACATTAAAACTCTACTGACTCAAGACATTTAGACAAGGTACGTCTCTAACATAATGAGATTGATTCTACAAGCCACAAACAAAAATCAATCCCATTACCTTTTAATTGGCTTAATGTGTAGTGATCAGAAAGCTGTTTCTTCCCTGGTAAGAAATATTTCTGTTCTTCTCATCCTAGACTTTCTCCATTGGTCTCCTTTTTTTCCCCTTCATATTGACGCAACCTAGAATAAAGGGCATTTCTCATCCTTATTTCCCCTAAGCTTTTAGTTCACTCTGTAATGCAGTCAGGCTCTTTTCTTGATATGTTTCCATCTTGAGTTTGACTTGCTTTGGTTATAGACCGACCTACTGCAGTAAAGGAGCAAAGCTTTTCAATAAAACCAATGTTAGGGACACCTGGGTGATGCAGTTGGTTGAGCGTCTGACTTCAGCTCAGGTCGCAGTTGATGATTTCAAGTTGATGATCTTGCAGTTGATGATTTCAAGCCCCGCGTCGGGCTCTGTGCTGAGGGCTCAGAGCCTGGAGCCTCCTTCAGATTCTGTGTCTCCCTCTCTGTCCGCCCTGCCCCTGCTCATGCTCTGTCTCAAAAATAAATAAAATATTAAAAAAAAATGTTAGAAAAAATTTTAGATAGGTGAGTTTTATTTTTTCTAAATACACAACCAAAAATTTGGGGCTTTTTTTTTTTTTTTCAAGTTCTTATTGACAAGCACTGCCATCTACCAAAATACATAACCCTCCAAAAAAGAAGTCACTCTCTTTAGACTACTTTGAACTGCTTCTAATGTAATGCAGACCCTGCATGTTTGGACCTATAAATATTTAGTCATTTGCAAGGTGATATCACGAACAGAGGATAAGGGACTCCTGCTACAGAATGCAGAGGCTCAGGGGCTCCGAGCCAAGAGGACAGGTGGGCTGGACTGGAGAGAGCCATCAAAGAACAGTATCTGTGCCGAAGCATAAATTGAGGCAGAGGCAGAAGGTCTCTTCTTAAAGCCAAACAAGGAAGGTAAAGGGGAGATTAAACAGTGATTGATAATAAAGTAGCATTTCTTGAGAAGCTCCCTTGATCTCTCCGGGTGATTTTTATTTCTGAGAGTCAAACTTGAACTTGTGGATTCCTTGATGCAATTACTTGAGACGACCTTGTGTAATTAGTTGTTTTAGGAAAACAGAACAGCCGATAGCGTCATGGGGTACAACACATGCTCTGTTACCCTTACCTAATCCGTGACAGCCGTAAGAACCCAAGATACGTCACTCGTTGATGAGAGGTGGGGGGGGGGGGGGGGGGCCAGACTGCAGCAGAGTGGTTATGCCAAAGTGCTGGATTTTGTAGGGCCAACCTTACACACCCGAACAGGAAGTAGATGTCTCGCCTCCTCAGTAGCTGGTGCCCAGTGTGCCTGCTTTGTGACTCAGAGGTCAGGTCCCACAAGAGTTCAGTTGTGGCCAGAGTTATCCGAGAAGGAGAGCGGGTACAAAGCACTGAGTGCCCCAGTAAGGTTTTACAGACAAGCTTTGCATTTACTCACCTGGTTAAACATTAACTGAGAAATAATGCTGAGAAAAGTGAAGCCACACTTCGCCCTGGGCAAGCCTAATCTCCTCAGGGAGTGTGGCCCGGCTGGCCAAGCAGTGAGACGTTTGAAAACAGGTCTGTAACCTTGACTCTCCTTGCCGTCAGAAAAATGTGGGTGGTATGGTTTCAGACCATCCCTATGTTAAAAGGTCCGCCCTCAATGATGTTGCCCATTTATTTACTTCTTGTCCGTCTTTTCATTGCAAGCGATAGAAGGAACACACTCGGAGTGCCTGCTGTGCCCGGAGCACTGGGTTCGAGTTTTACCCATGTTATGCCTCACAGCAGTCCCGTGGGGATTGTTACCCTCTCTCACTTTACAAGAGGAAATGAGACAAACAGCGCAGGAGGGACAGAGTCTGAATCAAACCCAGACCAAACCTAGGACTGGGCTTCTAAGCTGGTGATTCGCCACTGTGGTCCCAGGACCAGTGGCTCCAGCATCCCCTGGGAACTTTCAGAAGTGCGGATTCCCTGGCCCACCCCAGACTGGCTGAATCACAAACTTGAAGATAGGGCCAAGCAATCTGTGTTTTAACGAACGCTGATGTCGTCTTGACACACGCTCGAGTGTGAGTGTTCTCCTTCCCTCTGATTTCTTTGTCCTCCTCCCTTCCCTGCACTCTAAGATAGAAGCCTCAGGATGCCTGTCCCCTCATGATGCTTCCTGTTTGGCTTGCACTGTGCTAGACTCCTCATGAACTTCGAAGTAGATGCCAAGTCACCCCGTAGCCTTCTGTTTTTCATCCGGATGTACTTCCTCCTGGATGTTATTTCCCACCCTTTAAAAATATTTTGCTTTTGCCTTTCTTTGCTATGTCTAGCTTTTCTGTACCTGGAATGTTGCAGAGGCCAAATATGAATTCTTGTATGAGTATGGTCAAGTACTTAATTTAGCCTGCTTTCCTATTCCCACCCCACTGCCCGGTTTGTTATACTTCTTACTATTAGGTTTGTATTACAGGCAAAAATATTTAGAAGCACTGGGTGACTCAGTTGGCTAAGCATCCGGCTTCAGCTCAGGTCATGATCTCACGGTTCGTGGGTTCAAGCCCCACATTGGGTTCTATGCTGACAGCTCAGAGCCTGGAGCTTGCTTTGGATTCTGTGTCTCCCTCTTTCTCTGCTCCTCCCCTGCTCATGCTCTGTCTCTCTCTGTCTCTCAAAAACTAAACGTTAAAAAATTTTAAAAATATTTAAGTCCCATTCTAAGATGCTTCATATTCATGTGTGTTCATATTCGGTACGTACTATTATGAGTTCCAGCTCTTTTTTAGATGTTTTCCTTATCTTGAGGAATATGCACACATCTTTGATAATGTGCTCTTTCTTTTAATGGCCATTTGCGTTAATAAAAATACCAAATCCATTATCATTATGTCAGGAATACTTTGAATTATATTATTCTGTTTCTGTATCCCAAGACAGTAGTCTCTCCATTCAGTGGATTATCTGTGTGCCTAATGAGCATTTCTCAATTCAGGTTTGTAGATGACTAATTTGCTAATGAAAGTCAGTCCAGCACTGGTACTCTCCTGGCTCCACCTCCTTGCCTCAATCTACCACTCCCCTCATCGTCTCCAGGCTGACGCTGAGCCATTGGTAATCAATCACCTTTGGCTGTGTTCTTTAACAAATCATAGTCTCACTTGACATTAGCTCTAAATACACAGCATCCCCCTGTCTTGTTGGACAGAATAGCAAGCTTTACTTTAGCGGTGGTATCTCTTCCCTCCTCCTTATTTACATAGTGTCATCTCCCCGTTCACTGTGGAAGGAAATTGAAGAGCCTTGGTGGAGCTGAACAGAGGCATATTGGTTGCCATCCAGCACCTTGTGTCCTTCTAGGTAATGACACATCGATTGTTCGATGAATCGTTCTCGTATCTCCCTGAGTATTTCGACCAAGTCTGTAATTACACTTTTCTGGTCTGGCCCTTTGCTCTTGCTGTAGCCCTCAGGGTTCCATGACTTCTCAAAGACCATGCTTAACGATGCTTCAGCAATACCTTTCAATTCAGGGACGCAGATCAGACCCCTTAGTGTTTTAGTCTTCTGAGTTGTTTAACTGAATAATTGAACCATTTTCTGCCTTAGCTCTTTTTGATTTTAAGTTGGCATCAGTCTCTCATAGATTAAAAATTAATGATTGTCTCTTCCCAGTACAGAAGAGTTGGAAGGGCACAAATACAAAGAGATGATCTGACCCACCATTAAACAAAAAGGCCTTTGAGCCACTGGCAAGCTCAGAGTTTTGAGCTAACTGTAAGTTGTTCTGACACCGAGTTTGAAGAATGGAGTTTAAAGAATGTTAATTTGTTAGTGTAGCATTGGTATTAGCAAACAATAGCCTGTCGACTGTTTTGGTAAATAAAGTTTTAATAGAACACAGCAATGCTCATTCCTTTCCATATTGTCTATGGCAACTTTCATGCTTCCATGACTAGTCGAGTACTTGAAACTGAGACTAGATGGTCCTCAACGCCTAAAGTACTTACCATCTAGCCTTGCCAGGAAACATTTGTCAACCCTTGGTCTTACACCAAAAGTAACTTGAAGAGTGAGTTAATAGATACAAAGCCCTTAACAGTGTCTGGCATTCATATATGGGAAGAATTGGTCTTTAATTTCTACCATCTCCCGAGCACTGTACAGATGTTAGCAAAAAAGAGGGAATTTGAGTCCTGTTATTTGGGATGAATTTGATCCTGAGCCATTTTAAGAAACGTTTTGGCCTTCATATTTAACACGTGTAAATTGATAGACAAGGCCAAGGCAGAGACAATAAGCAGGTACTCTTTTACCAGCTTTCTCATGGCCACTTTTTTCCCCGTCAAGAAATGGGAGCCTGTTAGAAAAGAGGGCACGCTCCATAAGCAGGAAATTAAAGAGGTGTGTGGATTCTGTTGATCTCAGAATACTACCCGAACATGTCAACTAAATTCACTTTCTTTAATTCCAAGAATAACGCTGGTATTACCCTCCTATGAAAAGTTTATGTGTTATTGATTCTGATTAGTGACTTACGTGTTGACGCATTTGGGGTAAAGAGTGCTATGTCTGCAACTTACTATGAAATTCAGCCCCTAAAAATGTTGAATTAGTGGGCGGAGAGAGGGAAGAATGGATAGTTATGTCATAAAGCAAGTATAGCAAATATTATAAAATCTAGGTGGTGTGTATATGAGTGTTTGCTGTAAAAGGCTTTCAGTTTCTCTGTATGTATGAACATGTTCATAATAAAAGGTCAAGAAGAAAAAACAAAGATGGTCTGTACGAGAAGAGCAGGGACAAGATGTGCTTCGGCTCAGGGAACAAAAACAATCTCTTGGGTGCACAGCCCTGAACAGCAGGAGAGCGTCTCATGTCAGAGCTGCTGGGGGACCATAAAGCTAGCTCAGGAATTTTTAACGTGGACTAATTTGTCAGGAAAAGGATTCAAAAGCAAGGACGATTATTAATAAGGCACTTTCACTCTTATTTATTACCATGTTGGGAATTATTTTAGGGGGATCGCCTGTTTCAGAAATGCTAAATTAGGTAATTTTTTAAAATAATAGGGAACAGGCTTCTGGATTTTATGGCATCATCACCGTATAGACAAATGAATACTAGAGCTGAAATCAGGGACTGGGTTTCAACCCTAAATCTGCTGTTGGCCCGGGGTAGGACTGTGACCAAGCTAATTTACCACTCCGAAGGGCAGCTTTCTTATCTATAAGAAGGAGCCAAAGATAGATATTCCACCTCCCTGTAGGAAGAACAAATGTTAAAAGCATTCTGAAGGCCACAGTGATCTCGCCAGACAATGAGTTCTCAATTGGGGTCATATTGACTCCGAGGGGAAGGGGGGAACATCAGTTCTTAAGGGGACACAGTCTTTTTCAATGTGTAAAGCACAGATGCACATATAGAGCATAAACAGATATACAGTCTATCTGTAGTATTAAAATTTCATTTGGGAGAGATGATTAGGAAGAAAAAAAGCATGTAAAATGGCTCCAAAGAAAGATTATAATGCAGAAAAGATTGAGGACCTTTCACTAGACAATCTTTCATTTCTATCACCTCCCAAGTTCTGGCTGCCTTTCTTTTTCTTTAGGTAGATTAATTTTATTCATCGGTTGGAACACATGCATTTGAATACTTACACTGAATACTTATATTTAAATACTCTTACGTTTCTAGAAGGAGGGAGAAAAAAAGGAGAAGAAAGAGAATGATGGGTGTTCTTTGCCCTTTCCAAAGTATGTACAGGACCACTTAACCCAAATGCTATTCAGCTTTGAAGGAAAGAATTTACTAACAAGAATGAAGAATTAAATGGGTATACTCACCCAATCTTTTTCCCCCTAGAAATTTAATAGCAGCATTGAGTTTTCCCTTGATTCGATTCAGTTCTATTGGGTACTTCAAGCTTTTTTGAACCTAAGAGCTATTGGGAGAATTTAAAAAGAGTTCCAAGGAGAATAATGAAGATGAATTAAGGATTGGAAATAGGATCTGTTAGAAAAAGTTAGAAGAACAAGAATTATTTAGCGGAAGAACAAGCAATCAGGTGACATGGAGATGGCTTTTAGGAAACCTTATCCTATAGAGAATAGTCTCAGGTTCTCATCTGCACCAAAGGCCAATGGAGGGGAAGATGTATTTTGATGCAAGAAGAATATGAGATTAGATATTAACATAAAATTTCTATCTATGCTTAAGTCCCGAATTTTGTTTCTCTTTTATGGGATTTTTAAAAATATGATGCCTGTCTGTAGGAAGTATCAGGAGGATGGACAGATGGACCCATCATGTTTGATTCTCCTGTGCTGGTGGGAGGCCAGCCATTCTGGCCAATATGGCTGACCTCCGTGGGGTTTGGCTTGATGGGAGGAAAGAGCCATTTTATGTGGAGCTGTGGCTTCAGGATGCCAAAGGATGAATAGCAAGCCCTAGCCAACAGTGCCAGGGCAGAGTCAGAGCAGTATACCTAATTGGGTTGTCCACACAAGGAGGGATCAAGGTGGGTGTTGGGGGCCAACACAGGAAGCCAAGAAATGAGTGCCAGGGAAGATGTAGCAAGGAAGACTGGGTCAAAATGAGCTGCTGGGAAGATGCTCGGGGCCAGTTGGAAAGGTGAGTGCTACCCATGGCTAGACTTTTGGGTGTTCTTGGAAGCCTACAGTGAGAGTAGGATCAAAATCCACATAGACTGGGTAAAAATCCATGTAGAAGTCTTAAGAAGATATTGCAAGCTTCCGGGAAGGTATTCATTCTCTCCATGTTTTGGAACTGCTGCCCAAAGTTGTGCTTCCCAGTCCTGGAATGTGTCAGAACCCCCTGTGGAGCTTGGTAAACCTTACAGCTACCCTGGTTCCTGCCTTGGAGATTGGGATTTAATGGGAATATCACTTAGGATTCCGTTATGAGCAATAGAAATCAACTTTGGCTAAATTTTGGGAAAAGAAAGAAAAGATGGGAGATGGAGGGTAGTTGGAAGGATATGAATCAATTACCTTAGTGGGGAAAAAAAAGCTGAACCAAGGGCTTTAGAAAGGGTATGTAAAGCAGGACATCTCCAGGGATCCGGGAAGCAGGACTGATGCAATTGTAGGCAATAGAGTGTGATGCTTTAGGGCCCAAGCTCCAGGATAATACAGTCTGCTTTTACACTCTGCTTCTCTGTGCCTCAATTCACCCTTTGGAAATGGGTGTAATAGATCTTACCTACTGGGTAGTCATGAGGATTGAATGGGTTAAATATATGTAAAGACAGTGCTTAGGACAATGCCTGGCACATTGCAAGTTCTTAATAACTATTAGCAATTATTACTATTTATAGTACAAGATACACTGTTGGGTACCAGGACAACAGAGAAAGACAGATGCCTTTCCCTCAAAAAGCTTACTTCTAGAGGTCATAAAGCCAACAATCCCAATTCCACTAAAATTATGGCCCTAAATCAGGCCTTTAGTTCAGAGGGAGGAGAAGAAATAATACCTAAGCTGGTTTGAGGCAGTCAGGAAAGATTTTCCTGAGATGGCAGCATTTACCTCTTACTTACTTATATTTTTTAAGTATTTATTTATTTTTGAGACAATGCGAGAGACAGAGTGCAAGCAGCGGAGGGGCAGACAGAGGGAGACACAGAATCTGAAGCAGGTTCCAGACTCTGAGCTGTCGGCACAGAGCCCGACGCGGGGCTCGAACTCACAAACCGTGAGATCACGACCCGAGCCAAAGTCAGACGCTTAACCGACTGAGCCACTCAGGCACCCCTATTTATGTATGTGTTTTTATTGAACTATAGTTAATATACTATGTTACATTAGTTGCAAGTGTCCAACGTAGTGATTCAACAAGTTGATCCACTATGCTGTGTTCACCACAAATGTAGCTACCCTCTGTCACCATACCACACTGTTAAAATACCACTGATGATTCCCTCTGCTATACCTTTTATCTCTGTGATTTATTCATTTCATAACTAGAAGCCTGTATCTCCTACCCCCCCACACACCCATTTTGCCCATGCCTCCACCCTCCTGCTCTGGCGACGACCGGTTTATTCTCTGTATTTATGGGTCTGTTTCTGCCTTCTGTTTGTTTGTTAATTCATTTGTTTTGTTTTTTAGATTCTACATGTAAGTGAAATCATATTGTGTCTTTCTCTGACTTATTTCACTTAGCAAAATACCCTCCAGGTCCATCCATATTGTCACGAATGGCAAGATCCCATTCTTTCTTATGACTGAGTAATATTCCATTGTGTATATATAATATATATAACAAAAAAATAATAAGCATTGGTAAGGGTGTGGAGAAAAAGGAATTCTTGTCCACTGTTGGTGGGAATGCAAGCTGGTGCAGCCACTGTGGAAAACAGTACGGAGGTTCCTCAAAAAATTAAAACTAGAATTGCCATGTGACCCGGTAATTCCACTATTGGGTATTTCCCCAAAGAATACAAAACACTAATTCAAGAAGATACATGCACCCCTATGTTTATTGCAGCATTATTTACAATAGCCAAAATGGAAGCAAGCCAAGTGTCCATCAATAGATGAATGGGTAAAGAAGAGGCAGTAGCTATACACAATGGAATATTACTCAGCCATAAAGAATGAAACCCTACCATTTGCAACAACATGGGTGGACCTGGAGGGTATCATGCTAAGTGAAATAAGCAGAGAAAGACACATACCGTATGATTTCACTCATATGTGGAACTTAAACAAAACAAGCGAAAAATCCAGACTCTATAGGGAACCGATAGCTATCAGAGGCAGGTGGATGGTGACACGGGTGAATTAGGTGAAGAGGATCAAGGGTACACTCATTGTGATGAGAGCACTGAGTAGTGCATAGAATTATTGAATCACTATATTGTACACCTGACACTAATATAACACTGCGTGTTAATTATACTTTAAATAAATTAATTAACAAATAGAAAATTTACCTCTTCTTTTTAAGTCATTGAGATTTTGCCAGGTTAAGGCATAGATGGGTTGGAGAGCAAGTATTAGAATTCCACGTGGAGGAAATCTCCGGTCCAAAGAATGACCAGGATGTATGACTAACCCGGATGTGTTTCAGAAACTGTAGGTATCTCTGTGGTAGGGACATAAAGAATTGGGGAATAAGGATGTTCAGGGCAAGAGTATGTGTGATGGTAGGGACATAGTCTGGATACACAAGCAAGACCGTCCTAGGAAAATCCTGTATGCCATTCATTTATTCATTGAACAAGTATTTATTGAGCACCTACTCTGTGCCAGCTCTGTTCTAGGCTCTGGGGATAACAGTAATAAGCAAAACACAAAAGTTTCTGGCCTTGTGTAGTTGCCATTTGAAAGGGAAAGATTGGCCAAACACACACACACACACACACACACACACACACACACACACACACAAGTAAGATACATAGTATCTCAGATGATGACAAATGGCATGGAAAAAATAAGCCAGAAAGGAGACATCGGGTATGCCAAGGTAAAGAGGTACCACTTCTAAGTAGGGTGGTCTGGGAAGGATGTGCTGAGCGGTATAGGTTTGACTACTAGGCATCAGGGAGCCAATGAAAAATTTTAAGCAGAGAACTTGATGAGATTTGCATTTTCTGACTTCAGATAGATTGGAAGGTGATACAAGTATAGACAGGAAAACCTATAAAAATATTAGTTGAGTGCTTTGGGTAAATAGACACTACAGTGGACATGGAAAGAAAGAGACGGCTTCAAGAGTAATTAAGGAATCACATACAATGGACAGGATTTAGAGGCAGAGTCCAAGTGGGATCGGGAGAGAGGAAGGAATCTGGGGTGACAATTTCTGGCTTGGACGCTAGGCGGATGATACTCTGGTGGTACCATTCAGAGGGATGAAGGGTAAAGGAGGTTGGCCATCAGCTGTGATAGAAGGTCTTCTGATAACAGCTCACACAGGTCTCCGGAATGGGCACTTTTAAGAGTTTAACGATTTGGGGGTCAACCTATCTATTCATGATAGCAGAATCAATGTTCTTCATGAGTGCATCCCCTCTGTTGTCCCCTGGACAGTTTCCCTTGCTCTTGGTGTAAAAAAAAGAATATGGAATTTGGCATCAATCAGATATTGGTTTGGATCTCCTCCCCATGCTTGTGTGTGATCTTCAAGTAATGTAACCATATGGGCCTTCCTCTCCTCATCTGCAAAAAGGGAATATTAATTGCTGTGTAACTTGCCTTTTGGGAAAAGAGCAGCACACATACTGAAGGTGCCTTTTAAGTATTGGAGCCTCCTCTGCTCCTCCTGAGCCCTGCCCTTATCTGGATTCTAAGTCATTGTCACTAGATCTGAACGTAGAGAAAACCAGAACCAGGAACAAAGGGCTGATGTGCGAGGTGGGGTGTTTGAATGTGTGTGTGTCTGGGTGTAGTTGCCCTTTCGTTATTTTTCAAATCCAAATATAACTAATTTGGGCAATTCACTTTCTTCTTTCATTTATTTATTTTTAACTTTTTTAATGTTTATTTATTTTTGAGAAAGACAGAGACAGAATCCGAGTGGGTTAGGGGCAGAGAGAGAGGGAGACACAGAATCCAAAGCAGGCTCCAGGCTCCAAGCCGTCAGCACAGAGCCCGACGTGGGGCTCGAACTCACGAGCTATGAGATCATGACCTGAACCAGAGTCGGACGCACAACCGACTGAGCCACCCAGGAGCCCCACACCTTCTCCTTTTATGAAGATGATTTTGTATGGTTGCTTCTGTAATGAAACCTAGGAAATCAGGACATCACTCAGGCACTGGACAGCCACTCAGGCAATGCTTAGGCTCCCCTGGGGCGGGAAGGTTCCTCTGTGACTTGGGGAGCCAGGTGTGGTGGAAATTTTGTTTCCAACCCAGTAATCAGAGCAGAGTTTCAAAACAACATGCTGTGAGGCATGAAATCCCATAGCAGTAAGGGATTTAAACATTAGTTCATATGTATGCATATCATGGATGGTTACTCCCAGTAATAACTTAAATTTTTCCTTTAGTGTTTTTCTTTTTTTTGTATTTCAGATTGTTTACAATTTTTTCAAGCGAGGCAAGGGGATTTCCTTGTTAAAGTTTTGATATGTTAGTCTGTTCAGTGTGGTAGTTATCTGAGCTATTTCCCTGAGTAGTTGAAAGTATGTCTGCCTTTTCTTAAAAGCTACTTTTATAAATTATTATTATTCTCATAAATATTTCCTTTTATTTTCCTTTTACTCTGTATTTAAAGTATTTATTGCTTGTTAGTATTTTGGTCCAAAATTTTTTTTTTGAAAAACCTTTCTTGGGCATGCACAAGAGGACAAAATTCTTTTTTTGTCTAAAAGAGGGTTTCTCAGGGGCGCCTGGGTGGCTCGGTTGGTTAAGCATCCGACTTCAGCTCGGGTCATGATCTCACGGTCCGTGAGTTCGAGCCCCGCGTCGAACTTTGGATTCTGTGTCTCCCTCTCTCTCTGCCCCTCCCCTTCTCATGCTGTGTCTCTCTGTGTCTCAAAAATAAATAAAAACATTAAAAAATTTAAAAAATAATAAAAGAGGGTTTCTCAGCCTTGGCACCATAATATTTGGGGTGGGATAAATTCTTTGTTGTAGAGGGTCTGTCCTATGTGTTGCAGGATTTTACCAACATCCCTGGACTCTGCCCCGCTATATTCAGTAGCACCTCCCCTCATGACAGTCAAAATTATCTCCAGACATCAGCAAATATCTGCCGGGAAAAAACACACCCCCCACCCTCCCAATTGAGACCCACTGGTCTAAGAAAATTCTTTTACTTCTTCTTTGTTCTAATATTATCACTGATTTTTAAATCACAACTCCGGGGAAAATCTGAAGGAAAAAAAAAAAAAAGGCGGAAAACAAATCGAATGAGTGGGAGCGGCTTTGGTCCTGAGCACCTCTAATCTGATACACAGTGTCTGTCTGTAAATTAGCAGAATATTTACACCAAGGTTACTAAAGTGCCTGATTTGTGTCTAACTTCTAGAACTTTGCAAAGCGGTTTGGTAACCTTTTAAGGAGGTTTATTACGGAAAGACTCACCAGTAGGTGTTTTTATAATATATTATAATCAAGACAGGAAAGAATTTACCCCATCGGTGTCCCCATCTGAATTTTGAAAGCTTTAAAGTAATGCCGTAAGGAAAAATAAGGCCTTAGGGGTATGTGGGTGGCTCAGTTGGTTAAGTGTCTGATTCTTGATTCCGACGCAGGTCATGGTTTCACATTTTGTGAGATCGAGCCCCGCCTCAGACTCTGCACTGACAGCTTGGAGCCTACTTGGGATTCTCTCTCCCTCTCTTTCTGCCCCTCCCCTGCTTGCTCTCCCTGTCTTTCTCTCTCTGTCTCTGCCTCTGTCTCTCTCTCTCTCTCGGTCTCTCTCTCTCTCAAAATAAATAAATAAACTTAAAAAAAAAAGAGGAAAAATAAAGCCTTAGATTCTAGATGAAAAGAAACAGGAGATTTTAAAGTTTCCTCAATTTTCATTCTATACTATGCACTTTGACTACAAGAAGATAAATTTCAGGACTTGCATTTTCTTTCTCTCCTTTTCAATAAAGAACTTTGATTTTTAATTAGAAGGGAATTATCTATATATTTTTTTTCTGGATAAAATTCCCTAATATCACCAATACAAATCCCTCTGTCAAAGTCTTTTCTCCTGAACTCGATCTGTATCTCAGAAAATTCAGCAGTCTAACTGCCTGTGTAGGAGGCTGCTAAATTGGGTTTTAAAATTATTTCTATTAAGTAAAAACTTAACATATACCAGCTGCTGAGGGATTATAAAAGCTTTGTTTTTTCAATAATTGGAAACCTTGTTTACAGAGGACTCACGATATTCTTTAAATGTCTTTGTGTTGAATATAAAAGAACTTGTGTTTATCTAGGGCAATGATAATCTGACTATAAAGCAAACTCATTTAAGGATTAGGCTTCCTGTCTCTCACTATGCAGCTGTCACCCTCCTGTTCTCTCAAGCTTTGCAAAATGCTGAGAATTACTCCTTCAAATTAGAGGAGTAAATTGGAAACTAAACCAGGTAGCTTGGAATCCATAAAATTTTAAATCACAGGGAAATAGTCGAGAGACTCAAAATATCACGACACTATCCCCCCAAATTCTCATTTGTTACCTCGTTGACAGAATTCAGTTCATTCCAAAGAGATTTTAGAGTGTTCAGTCCTGGCAAAGAAAAGTTAAGGACAATTCAGATAATCTCATATTTAACCCAAGTGTAGAACTGGGTGATAGCCAACAAAGGCATCGGCATTGGTTCATGTGTGGAGAATGGCTTCTTCTTCACGCTGGAGAAGCTGGGAATCGCAGTAGTTAAAGGTGTCTGTGCTGGGTGCGAAGGCACTGACCTCAGTCGAGTTGTTTAGTCGCTGTCTGCAAAATAATAGCACTCACTTACCTCATAGGGCTGCTTGGGGACAGAAATGAGATAAACACGTAGAACCCTCAGGACAGCTGCTGGCACAGAGTAGCCCCGCGACTACATGTGAACCGCTTACCACGATGTTCCGAGCCCCACAATTTCTTACACGCATTATCTCATCTGAGCTTTATTAAAATCGCACATTTTTATGACTCCGGCTTTATTGAAAATTGAGGGAAATGAGATACAAAGAAGTTTAATAAACTCCTCAGGGTCACACTGCAATTGAATTGACACCAGGGCTCTGCCTTCATAATCTTTGCCTCATTCTTTCTGCAAACATTTCATGAGTACGGGCATATACTTTGCTCTCCAAACACTCACTATCAGGCTATTTGCTATAGCAACTTAACAGAAAGTTTTAGCCAAAATCATTCTCCTGGCTAAAAGCCTGCTGTAACAAGTTCTCACCTGCTACCATCAGATGAGAAGCGTGGCCCCATCTCAAACTTTAATGTGTATGCGAGTCCCCTTCGAAATGCAGATTCTGCACTTCTAACAAGCTCCGAGGTGATGCCAATGCTACGGGTCCCCGGATCACACTTGGAGTAGTGGCAGGGGAGCTAGAAGATGGAAGGGGGCTTCTCTCCTATGTCACTGTTCTGATCGACCTTGTGTTTAAGCACATTGTATCCACAACTCTCTCCACTTTTTCCTGAGGGTTTAGCCCTTCGGTGTTTCTTTAGACCAGACACCTGGGGGCATTACCAATTCAGGTCTCATCCAGATAGTATTTTTTTTTTTTAGTAGTATCTGCTCAGTATAGGATAATGAGGATTCTCTTTTATTCAGCAGGGGACTGCGCACAAATATACCTGTTAACTACGCCATTAAGGGTTAAACAATTATGTAATTGGGGGGTAAGTATTTTATACTAGGCAGAAGTTCTTGGGACACCTGGGTGGCTCAGTTGGTTAAGCATGATCTTTGGCTGAGGCCATGATCTCCCAGTTCGTGAGTTCGAGCCTCGAGTCGGGCTCTGCGCTGACAGCTGAGAGCCTGGAGCCTGTTTCAGATTCTGTGTCTCCCTCTCTCTCTCTCTCTGCCCCTCCCCCACTCATTCATTTTCTCTCTCTCTCTCAAAAATAAATAAGCGTTAAAAAATTTTTTTTAAAAAGAAATTCTTTTTTTTTCAATATATGAAATTTATTGTCAAATTGGTTTCCATACAACACCCAGTGCTCATCCCAACAGGTGCCCTCCTCAATACCCATCACCCACCCTCCCCTCCCTCCCAACCCCCATCAACCCTCAGTTCTCAGTTTTTAAGGGTCTCTTATGCTTTGGCTCTCTCCCACTCTAACCTCTTTTAAAAAAAAAGAAATTCTTAAACAGATTCTTATATAGTTATTTACAGGCATTTTAGTAATATTGGAGAAATTGATATTTTTGAACTTTTTTTTCTATTTAAAATAATGGAATATAGGCTTTTGCTGTTTGAACCTCTGCCGCCCAACACAGTTTTAGGAGTAAATTAGATTCAGAGAATGCATGCCTGCGCTCATTCTGTGCCAGACGTGGAGCTAAATCCTGGGAATGCAATGATTATGAAGACCAAAATTGCTGCCTCAGAAACTCCTAGTCAGAGAAGAAATGGACAAGTAGCTATTTAAAATCTTATAAAAAGAGTTGTAAGAGCACAGAAAAGAATGAGCCTTGATCTAAGACTCTAGTTAATTACACTTGAATAAAAAATTTAAAAATAAATAAAGGGGGAAAAAAAAAAAGAGTGGGCCTAACTTTTCTTTCTGTGCAGGGAGGCCCTTTTAGTTAGTAGTCATTGAAGTGCTCTGGGTCCCAGACACTGCTGCCAACATAACTGATTTAATTATTACAACAGCTCAATGAGGCAGTTACTTTTATTATCATCTCCATTTTATTTTACTTATTTATTTTTTACATTTTATTTATTTCTGATAGAGAGAGACAGAGGACAAGTGGGGGAGGGGCAGAGAGAGACGGAGACACGGAATCCGAAACAGGCTCCAGGCTCCGAGCTGTCAGCCCTGAGCCCGACGCGGGGCTCGAACTGACAAACCGCGAGATCATGACTGAGCCGAAGTCGGACGGCCAACCGACTGAGCCACCCAGACGCCCCTATCATCTCTATTTTAAAGACGAGGAAACCAAGGGACAGAGAGATTCGAAACTTGCTTAGGGATACACGGATTTGGCGTCAAAGCCAAGCAGCCTGAGTCTAGAGCCTGCCCTTTCAACAGTCACGTGATCTGCCACTATTTTATTAGAAGGGAGTTCAAGATCTGAAATCAGAACGTATGAAAAACAATGGACATATGGCAGAGAGCAAATTATGGAACTACAAGTAATTTCATTTGATTGGAACATAGGATGAATGTGGGGTGATGAGACCATTCGGCAGGGAAGCCGGACCGGTCTGCATTGGCTGTAGATGAGTAGGAACACGGTCTGTACCGAGTATGGACAGGACTAGACAGGACTAAACCCATTTTCAATAGTCACAGTACTGGCAATAATTATATTTGAGGTGTGACCATAAAGTCATAAGATAGATTATTCTTTAAAGACATATATTATGTGAGTTCGTGAGTTCGAGCCCCACATCAGGCTCTGTGCTGACAGCTCAGAGCCTGGAGCCTGTTTCTGATTCTGTGTCTTCCTCTCTCTCTGCCCCTCCCCCACTCATATTCTCTCTCTCTCTCTCTCTCTCTCTCTCTCTCTCTCTCCCCCCCCTCCCCAAAATAAATAAACGTTAAAAAATTTTTTTAAAAAGAGAAATTCTTATCAGATTCTTATATAGTTATTTAAAGGCATTTTAGTAATACTGGAGAAGTTGATATTTTTGAACAATTTTTTTTCTATTTAAAATAGAATCCATCATCTTGGGAATCTGTGCTTTTATTTCTGCCGAGTTCCCATTGCTCGGAGCATGTTGGGAATGTCTCCTAAAATACCTTCAGAACAAGGCACAGTGCAGATTTTATTATCTTAGGGTCATGCCTCATTTTTGTCTCAAATGTATTTCCTAGTTGGATCACTTCCCTTTTCGCTGAATGTGGCTCGGAGTAGTAACTTCTGCCTGTTTGCTGAAATAACATCTACTCTCAACTCAAAACACAAATATATAGTTTCTATAAGCTGATGACTCTGACTTTACTGTATGCGTAAATATCACGTGGGGGATTAATCAAATAACACATCGCAGCTCCCCCACCTTAGTTCTGGTTCAGTTGGTCTGAGATACGGATCAGGAATCTGTAATCTTTACAAAGCATCCTGAAGTTTCTGTTTTGAATGACCAGACCACACTTTGAGAAAGGCAGCTGTAAGGATAGTCAAGAGAAAGGTAGTAAAGTCTAAGTCACAAAAGAGGAATTCCAAAAGTGCTATGGTCAAGAGTGACATCGATGGCAAGTATTGCCCACCTTGGGGGACTCTTCTCCCATAGATGATGCGCATGTAGAATAAAATCTTCAATTGCATTTTTAAAAAGAATCAGCATGGTTCCACCACACATACTGAATTCACCTGAACTTCGGAAGGACCCATGTCATGTGTTTGCTTGTTCACAGATCATCTGCGTTGTTCTTCTGTAAAGAGAGGCGTTCCTTTCTGAACCTGGTAGATCAGCTACGAATCCAGTATTTTAGGGTTCAGCAATATATCTACAAATTATCAGATTTTTGTTTTGTTTTGTTTTCCTAAAATGGTGAGCTTCTTTCTGCTTGGAGTTAGAACACTAACTAATCTGGCATTGCAGATGCAATTTCTGTGAATCGTATCCTCAGTGCCCAGGTTCCCCAGGATGATGGGTTGTCCAACTCGAGTTCTCATCCTGAGATAATCAGTGGCAGGAATGCTCCAGAACCAACCTTCTTTCATGTTGGAATATGTTACATTTTTATCCCTTCCTGAATCCATGTGACTACCTCAATAAGCCCTCTATTTTTTTTTTAAGCAAGTTCTTGATTTCAACAAACCTAATTTTCAAAGAGAATGTGAGAAGAGCTTCTGAGCTGCTTTCCTTTTTTATTTATTAACTGTCTTCTCTCTCATTCGCTGAAAAGAATCTCGTACAATTGGAAACTGAAATTCAGGTGCTATGTCTTTCTTAATAAATCCACGTTTCACAAGTCAGTCCTGATTCCATCGATGGCTGACACAGAGGGGACTGAACCAGGGCTTCTGGGGACTGAACCAGACTTCTTCAGGCATTACTGGGTCACAGTGTAGACGTTACTAGTCTATCTAGTCAGCGCCTTTATTCCTGGGAGTCCTGACATCCAGCTGACTAGTTTTGTCTGGATCTGAGGACCCAGTATTATCCACCTTGAAAACATGTGGATGTTCTATGATTTTCCCAGGGCCATTTCACTTAATTTAAGCTCTTGACTGGTTAAAAGCTTAGTGAAGTGTGGAGAGAGAGAGACTATGTTTAGACTCCTGTGAGCAAAAAGTTTAGGAAGAGAAGTTTTTCTTTGCTGTGCTTTTTTTTTTTGTAAATCCCAGCTGCTCTCTCTCTCGTTAACATTAATAAGGCCAGCTCTATTTTCTGTAAGAAAGGCAGAGACGACAAAGGGATCCAAGATTGAATCAGATTGCTATCCAAACAGCCCCTACCGGAGGCAGTGATCAGATGAATGACCACATCCTCTCTCTTGGCTGCCTCGGACCTCTCCACCTTTCCTTTCTTCCTATAGGGTTGCCAGATTTAGGGGAAAAAAAAAAAGAAATAAAAACGGAATGCCTAGTTAAATTTGAACTTCAGATAAACAAAGAGTAATGTTTTAGTATACATCCCGTGCAATATTTGGGACCTATTCCGTGGCTCGATTCCATGTGTGGTCTGTCCCTCACAAATCAGTGCTCTTGTATATTCTCGTGGTTCCCATAAGCGGATCTGTCCCTCATTTAGGTCAACCTGTCCTCTAACAGGCAGGATCTTATTTGGTATCCCGCAAGGCACCGTAAAGACTGACTTTTGTATTTGGGGGCTTATGGTAGATTTCCCACGTGTTTCCTCCTGCCACAAGAGCAGAACACTCCCGAGCTCCTCAGACCTTTCCTCTCCACACCTTTGAGGTTATTGTTTCATGAACAATGCAGGGCTGAGCACAGAACCCTGAGCATAATAAGCGTGCCATGTATTTTTATGATTGACGAGTGAACCGAAAGCAATTTGTTATCTTCTCAGGAGTCAAATTTGACACTCATGAACTACTTACTTACATGCCAGGAGTTAGCGGTAGGCTCTATCTTCCATGATGTCCATCCTGAAAGTTAGATGAATTATTCTTCCCTTTCGGGGAGATAAGAGACGAGAACTGGGGGGTCGGGCTGGGAGATAACCCCAGATTTGCAAATGTCTATTATGGCACAGCCAAAAGGATGGAGATAAAGCTGTCCTTAGACATAGGGAGTCATTTCAAAGGAATGGAAAATTGACTCTCAAAGATCGGAGAGATATCTTGCCCGTTGCATATTATTTCCTTCCATTGATTTTTCTAGTCTAAATTTCTTCTATGGCATGTTGGTGTTGCAGATACCTAGGTACAGGATCATAAAAGTAAGAAAGAACTTTGAAAGCTAATAGAATGATATAAATGACAACATATTCAACTCCTATCAAAAAGCTTCCCAGCATGTAGAGTAATCGTACACATCCGATAACAAGGTGCCTTTTACACACTCTGTGCTTCTGTTAATGATATTATTTAGATCTTCCTTTGTAAATGACACAGAGCAGACTTCAAACCTTGAATGTTAGGAGTTATGAACGCCCCCTCTTGGTTCAGTGCTTTTCAAGTGTGAAATGCACAGAAGAGTGAACATATATTTAGACGTGTCTAGATGATGAGTTTTATACCAGTGAGGCTTGTCTGAGGCAGGCTTGTGAATGTGGTCCTCACCTCTCCCTTTCTGAACCTTTTCCTCTGCTCTGTGGCTCCTGACTGCCCACTCAAATCCCCCTGCATCCTTTGGAGAGTGAAGGGAGGCCAAGAAACTGCCCAGGACCCTGAAATCCCTCTACTGTGCCGGTGAGCCCTGCTGAAAAAACTGCCCATCTGATTGTGGACAGAAATGACAGCAAATGAAATGGCTGCCAGACTCACATTCTCCTCTAGTAAATAAACATAAACTTGCTGTCATAACCATCAGCGAAAATCCATGACTTAATGTGGCTCTACTCTATTTTCAGTGTCCCTGGAGTTAGATTAGGAGAACAAAAGCTGAGCGTGAGAATTCATGTTAATTTCTTACCAATTCTAACACCACGAACATAAGAAAACAAAGTTCTCAAGAAAGTAGATTATCGTATACATATGTGCTAAAAACCAAACGAGATGATCCACCAGCTCAAAATGTGGTTACAGAATGTTTTCTGGGATGCTTATGATGTTTAGTTAAGCCGTAAATGTTGTCCTCTGTATCTTGCCTCTGGTGTCAAGTGAATTTCAGACCATTAGCCATTTGTTTAAAAATAAAGAGTATCGATTTGATCTGGAAAGAGACCAAATTATTTTTAAATACAGGTACGCTTCTTATTTTTATTATGACTACATAATGAAACAATTGGATGAAGATTGAACTAAATGCTTGCGTTTTATTCATTTTCTTTTTCCGGATGATGCCTTGTAATATCTTTATAAAGTTCTTAATATTTCCCTTTGTTTCCTTTGAAAATTCCTTTATTGGGTGGTTGAGTTCAGGTGGGGAATGAGCTTAATGATTAGAGAAATATGATGATTCTACATCATTCCTATCCAAGATAGAGGAATGCACTGGTTAACTCTGTGGTCTCACGGATCTCTGATTTGAGGAGTAAAAACTGTAATAAAGTTACTATCAGGATTAGCTACGTTCGTGTGAATAGCATTTTTATCTATCTGATTTGAATTCGAATGCATTATTAATATTTTTCTTCTTTTTAATGTAGGTGGAGAACAGACCAAAATATTATGGAAGAGAGTATGTATCATGCTATTCTTTGTTTTAATGATGTAATAAGTGTCGTTTCGTGTGTCATTGAAATATTAAATATTAAAAATCTTCTAATATGTGGTCTTCATCAAATGTCCATTGTGCAAGTGTTTAATAATAAGGATAAATGCAATCAGGCCCCTTTGTATTGAATTTTCTTTTTTTATTTAAAACAATTTTTTTATAACGTTTATTTATTTTTGAGACCAAGAGAGACAGAGCATGAACAGGGGAGGGGCAGAGAGAGAGGGAGACACAGAATCTGAAATGGGCACCAGGCTCTGAACTGTCAGCACAGAGCCCGACGCGGGGCTCGAACTCACAGACCGCGAGATCGTGACCTGAGCCAAAGTCGGACACTTAACCGACTGAGCCACTTAGGCGCCCCTGTATTGAATTTCCTTTATAAGACTCAGGTGCTTGGCTGCCATTAACGTGGGAGGGACAGTATCTCCTGCTGTAGTTCTCGCCAGTAAAGCAGCCACTGAGTTTCTGGCAAGTATTTGAAACGTAAGGCAGCATTTTCCATGACTGAGGCTCTGTTCGTATTTTATTTCATTTTCTACCTTGGTACTGCATAAACATTTAGAGTGTCAGAGATTGTAAACTGCGTAGCTGAATTCTTTATTTTCATGTACCTCAGTAAAGGCAGCCTGGAAAAGTCACCTCATTTCCCTGTGGTCTCATAAAACCACAATGATGATTTCTCTGGACTTGGATGTATTAGCCAAATTGCCTCAATCCCATAATGATTATTTCCTCCCATCTCCCTCTTACTTTCAACTCGTGTTGTTTCCTTTTCTCAGAAGCCTACCGGAGACCAAATAGGCATGCCATAAAAAGAATTCTCAGTCTCAGGCTGCGGCGTATGGTGCAGCTTATAAAGCATAGACAGAGCAGCCCACGCAGGGGGTCAGGTGCACAGCTCGCTTGCTTCCCACGTCCAACCCGGAGGCCTTAGGAGCCGCAGTCTCTTTAGGAGGTCAAGTCCACCTCCCAAGCTCTCCTGACCAATCCAAACCTTCTTCCTCTATCCCCTTCCCCATCGGGACCTCATCTTCATGATGGATGACCCTCTTACATGTCCCAGCCTGGCAGTCACTTCCTAATGGCCACGACTGCATTTCTGAGCCTTTCTTCCCAGCCTTGGGAATTCAACCAGCACCCTCGGCTCCCCGTCGGGGAGCACCGGCCTCTGCTCGCACATCCCCACATCCCTAACATCTAACCTAGTTAGTTGTAGGATGGCTCCTTACTTCAGTATACTGATTTGGATTTCTCAAATGGGACACTTTTGCATGTGAATTGCAAAAGGACCTCTGTTGTGCATTTTCTGTATCACATAACACTTTTGTTGGATGACCTTTTAGTTACTGTTTTCCAATCCCCAATCCACAAAAACTACGTAGTGAGAGGACAGCAAAGAAACATTCTCTTAACCACAAAAGAAAAAAAGAAGACTTTTGTATCAGAGGGAAATTAGCTTTAAAACTTCAGATTCCGTGTTTCCCTTTCCCTTTTAAAAATAAAAGGTTTTCGTTCCATTCGAAAAGTAATATATGCTCTCTTCAGGAAACATATATGCATTTTTGTTTCCTACTAGGAATCACAAACTGTTGACAACGGATACCTTGACGGAAAGAGAGTTTATACTCAGGACTGTTTACATGTTTACCTCTTTTAACTTTTGAATTGCCTCCCTGTCCATAAGCATTTTATTCTTAAAACATGGATAACTTAACATCCGCTAATTTGGGAAAATTAGAAAATATATAGCTATGAAAGGTAGGGAACATTCACAACTCACCACCAGAGAAATCACTGCTGACTTTCCCCTTCAGCTCATTCCTTTGGTGTTTTCCTGTGCACGCTTTCTTTCTGCAAAGAGGGGATCATAAGATATATACATCATGGATATTTTTAAACCCATGCGTCAAGGGCATGATGAGCCACAACCTAGATTCACAGAACTGTAATTTTCTTCTTTTGAACAATTGAATTCAACTTGGTTCTTGACACTTGACGTCTGCTGCCGGGCTATCGCCTCAACATGTCAAGGGAGTTAAGACTGCATTCAGGCTAACTGCCTGTTTGGGGTATCTCTTGCCTGCCAAGAGTGACCTGTGCCCTGCTCTGTGTGTGCCCCATCCTCTTGTGGTCATCGCCTCCCCTGCCCTGGCCCACCATCAGGTGATGTCCTGGATGTCCCAGGCTCATACCTCTCGGGGAACCAGCTTTTGTCCTTTCTGACTCCAGTGTCTTCTGATGCCCGATGCCCCTCCTGCCCCTTAGCATGTCCTTGTCACCACACACACACACACACACACACACTCATATACACACATTGTCTCTCTCTTGCACACATGGTCTCATATACACACATGCTCTCTCTCTCTCACACACACACTTTCTCTCATATACACGCTCATGCACACACGTTCTCTCATACGTACACATGCTCTCACACACACACTCTCATGCACACACATATACTCTCTCACACACACTCTCATATATACACACATGCTTTCTCACACATACACTGTCTTTCATACACACACATACACACTCATATACACACATGCCCTCTTTCTCTCACATACACACTCTTCCTCATGCACACACCCTCTCATGCCCACACACACCCATTCTCTCCTCCCACCTCTGTCTCTTATAGACACACTCACACACGTGCTCTTTGCACACACTTCCACTGGCCCAGCACCTGCAGGGTTCCTTCAGGTCTGTCAGCCCAGCTCAGACTGCACAGGAGCCGTTCCCACAAGGGTCACAGGGTTCAGTGGCCGCCCGCACAAAGCCCCAGACCCCTCTGCTCTGGCTCCAGGGTCCCCGGACACAGATCCGTCAGTTCCAATCCTGCATCTGAGCTCTGCCCCAGTTCCTCTGAGTCTCCCTCTTGCAAGAACTGGGGACGCTGGTCTCTTTGGGGGCAGTCAGGTTGCTTTTATGCCACATCCGTGCTCCTTTCAGAGAGGTGCTACTCCAGGGTCTCCACTTGTTGGCTCTTGGGATTGAAATTTAAAATTTCCAGGGGCGCCTGGGTGGCTCGGTCGGTTAAGCGTCCGACTTCAGCTCAGGTCATGATCTCACCGTCCGTGGGTTCGAGCCCCGCGACGGGCTCTGTGCTGACAGCTAGAGCCTGGAGGCTGCTTCGGATTCTGTGTCTCCCTGTCTCTCTGCCCCTCCCTCACCCTCACTCTGTCTCTCAAAAATGAATAAATGTGAAAAAAAAAATTTTAAGGAAGTACAAAAGGCAAATAAATATTGAAATAGTCATCCCCCACCCCAAATATTATCATTCTACATTTCTCCTCACTTAATTTTCACAGTCCTGAGGAGCAAAGCCAAAACTTGTCTGGCCAACTTCCCCTTCCCCCCTCCCGACTCCAAGAAGGTGAAATAAGGATTCCCTGTGCAGAAAAATTTCTTCTCTAATTTACTCCCCCAAAGATCTTCAAGTTTGGGATTACCCAAATGGGAATAGCCTGGATCCCTCAGCACTGACCTCACCCCCCAACCCAGCTCCCCCACTTTCCTATGATACATGGATTGATCAACTCTCTGATAAGTGATGGTGGGGGTAGTGGGGGAGGGGAAGCTGCCTTTACTTAAAGACAAGAGAGAAAGTGGTCCCGTGCCTGCCCCTGGCTCCCAGGAGTCACTGTCCACTCTGTGGGTCTCAGACATCTGCCTCCAGAGCAGAGCCATCATTGGCCAAGCCTGCATTCTTTCTAGATACGCTGTGTTTTCTACATGCATGTGTATTACTTTTAAAATTAAAACTAATAATAAACGTTCTTTAAAAAGAAAAATACATACATTTTTGAAAACATATCCCTAGGCGATTGCTCTCAAAATTAAAAGAAATAGAAGAGCGTTGATTATAGTTGGCTATTATTTCCAGAGAATGAGTCTTTAAAATTAACAACACCCTGCACCTGAAGTGAGCAGGTTGATAATCGATAGTGTTCATTAGCAATCCAGACAATACATAGTTTCTGTGTTTGCACTGAGAGCTAAGTTGGTAATTGCCCTTTTGTTATTCCCCATGGTTAAAAAAGGAGCCGTCACCTGGCTTTTTGTTTTGACTTTAATTTTCAGCTTGAGAGCAAGACAGTAGCAGAAAGCCAGGGGGACTGGGTGTTTATTCCTTTGTTTTGCCTACCTGAATACTCCTTATATGTTTGGGTGCCTGCTGAGAAGTGGTTCCAAAGGCATCTTGAAGATATATGGTCGCCACTCCCCTCTTCCTCCAAGTCGGGGTCAGTGGGTTCTGCGTGGCCCCACCATCTTTTTTAGCCTCACTCTTTGTGGTGCATACTTTGTACGTGGTCAGTCGAGAACAAGGACGGTCTGTCTCTCCTCAGGTTTCATGGGATCATCTCCCGGGAGCAGGCAGACGAGCTTCTCGGAGGCGTGGAGGGTGCCTACATTCTTAGAGAAAGCCAACGCCAGCCAGGATGCTACACGTTAGCTCTAAGGTGAACTTGATCTCATCCATTGTTGCAGCTGCTTTATGAGTGACTTTATTTACTTTTCCCCGTTTTTTTTTATTGCTGTAAAATATACGTAACATAAATTTTACCATCTGAGCCAGATTTAAGCGTACGATTCAGTGGCGTTAAGTACATTCTTAATGTTACGCAACCATCTCCGTTATTGCCTTTCCAGGACCTTTTCATCATCCCAAACAGAAATTCTGTACCCATTAACCTATCACTCCCCATTCCCCACTACTTATTTTTTATTTTTGCTTTGTTGACAGAGTATCAGTAGCATATGAGAGGCTCATACACTTCTTAGGCTACAGATGTTGTCAGTAGGATGGGCACAGAGGTTCTGTTTCTGCACACACAGTAAACTGGAAAACTATCTGGGAATTTAGTGCCCCTGTAGTCACTTCTGCCTGAAACTGAGCCAGCTGAGGGAGCGACGCCCCTGCCTCAGTTAGTTCCCTGGAGCCCTTGTCATAAGTCTTCGCCTCACGTTGCGTATGTGCGTCTGGACCGACGTGGAGTTTGTCCATGGGGTTTTCTCAGGGATCACGTTGACCCATGGCTCCCATTGACTCCCAATGGCAGTCATGATGCTCTGTGCTAGCAAGCCGTGGGAGCAGAGTTCTTAGCAGCCTTTCACCACAACATCACAAGAACTGGAAAAAATCACAGTGCCCGAAAAACGTTGCATTTTCTGCACCTTTGTAAGCTCGATCCAATATGTGATGCCAGTTGATTCTTATGGCAATCCCATAAAGTTTGGGGAAAGCATCCAATTCCAGGATCGAATTGTCTTCTGGAAGTTCACTTATGACCTCTTTGGAATTGGGAAGACCTTTCTCCATAGCATGAATGGTATCATTTGGAAACACGTCCCAGCCAGCCCACAGTGGTGTATTCAGTGTGACATCTGAATATCGTGGCTGTGGAACACTTTCCAAGTTGCACCCAGGGAACATATCTTAGATGATGTCAATATAAGGAAGTACTTCAAAAGCTAGTAAGTGCCCGAGGTGTGCAAAGTATTTCCCTATCCCCCAGTCCCCCAGCTCTCCAGCAACAAGTGCTGGCAGCCCCAGTGGGGAACTAAGCAGGGGCTGTGCGATATAGGACCAAGGCCAAGAGGGGTCAGCCAGTACTAAAGGGGGAAGAACCTTATAGGTCCCTTATTGGTCCCAGATCCGTAGGACCCTGGCAATGGCAGTTCCAGGAGGGAGCTTCACCCAACTCCCCTCACCTCCCTTCCGTGGCACTAACTATGGGGGGAAGTATGAGCTCCTCGACTGGTGGCGGTCAAAGATGTAATATAAAGGGCCCATCAAGGCCTTGCAGAGGCAATTGCCAGGTCATAGGGGAGGGGTAGAGGGGTGTGGCCAGTGTTCAACACGGAAGTTTGAAAGCAAAATATTTGTAGACCAGGCTCTACCCTCTGCCTTTTACAAATGAGGATGATAAGGGCCGAACGGCCGTCGTGATTTCTAGGGTCAAACGATACCATATGACCGCCTGGTTGTTAAATCCCACCCCTACCTCTTTCCAGGGGCATAACGTCAAGCAGGTACCCGATCTCTTCAGATCTCCGATTTCTCAGCCATAAAGTGGGGGATAGTAATTCTACCTGTCTCAAAGGCTCTCTATGATAATTTGATGGGGGGGGGGGGGGCGGAAATCATGCCAAGTATCTAGTTCAGCACCTAGCATACAGTACGCCCAAAAACTGTTAGTTGCTGATTTTCTTCACTGCTCTTGCTTCTGACACTGTTGTGATTTCTCATTCTCTTGGGGACAGGTTTGGAAACCAGACTTTAAACTACAGGCTCTTCTATGATGGAAAACACTTCGTGGGCGAGAAGAGATTTGAGTCGATTCACGATCTGGTCACAGACGGCTTGATAACACTGTACATAGAAACAAAAGCTTCTGAATACATTTCCAAAATGACAACAAACCCCATTTACGAGCACATTGGATATGCCACTCTGCTCAGAGAAAAAGTATCCAGGAGGCTGAGCAGGTCGAAAAACGAATCAAGGAAAACAAGCGTCGCAAATGAAGAACACACGGCGGTTGAAAAGGTAAGCAGCGTGTGTGACAGAAACAGTCTCTTGTTTTTAATCTATGCTGAATAACGGCTTGATTCATTGTGTATGTGATTGACCAGAATGCTGGCAGAGACCCAGCCCCGCCCAAAGAAATCCAGAATTTTGTGCTAGAAGGAACCTTAGAAATCCTCCAGTCTAGGGGCGCCTGGGTGGCTCAGTCGGTTGAGCGTCCGACTTTAGCTCAGGTCATGAACTCACAGTCTGTGGGTTCAAGCCCCACGTCAGGCTCTGTGCTGACAGCTCAGAGCCTGGAGCCTGCTTCCGATCCTGTGTCTCCCTCTCTCTCTGCCCCTCCCCCACTCTCACTTTGTCTCACTCTGTCTCTCAAAAATAAATAAATGTAAAAAACTAAAAAAAATAAAAAAGAAAGAAAAAAAAGAAAAAGAAATCGTCCACTCTCACTGAGGCCCGGAAATATGGATTGATTTGCCCAAACTCCAACGGCCGGAGCCAGGACTTCACAAATGATTATTTGTCACTTTATTAATGTTTCGTGATGAAAATAGTCCTTGGTTTTAATGCCACTTGAGGCCTTCCTGGCTGCCTCTAGTTTCACCTAGCTATGCAAACACATGGTATTTGTGTCTTAGGACTGAGCGACCATGTGAGATGCACGGGTCAGCCCTCTCCTGAAGGTGGTCCTACCTAGATAACAGGTTTTACTGACAGAGGTGGGAGCCATTATCGGTGATGATGGCTATCTCTGGGAGGCTTAAAAGACAGGCTGTCCTTTGCCCCAACTGAAGAGTTATCATGCCTCGTGAGAATTAGAAACTTCTAAGTGCGCGATGTTCAAGCTGGACGGGCGGTGGCAGGATGTGGTGAGGAAGATCTGATTTTCCTC
This sequence comes from Panthera uncia, assembly GCF_023721935.1. Classification (NCBI taxonomy): domain Eukaryota; kingdom Metazoa; phylum Chordata; class Mammalia; order Carnivora; family Felidae; genus Panthera; species Panthera uncia. The sequence goes on from NC_064816.1 coordinate 116,252,645, forward strand.
TCCAGTAAGTTGCTGTTTATTTGAAAGGCACCACCACAGTTTGCTAGCAGGTGTTTTGGAAGTGCCCCTTTCGGAACCATCTGCTTTGCCTGGTCCTGTCTGTTTTCCACTGAAAGAAAGTGACAGCCAGTCACGCCGGTCAGCCCCCACTGAGCCTGTGCTGAGCCCACTGTCAAAGGCAAGCTTGGACTGGGACGGATATCAAGGAGCAGAGCAGAGTGGTGATTACTCATCCTTAATTAAACCGGAACGGCGCCCCCACCCTCCCCCGTTGTCCAGTGTGAGCCTAAAGCAAAGGAACCTGAGGTTGACTGGCTGCCTTGGCTTTGGGACAGGGACGCACCAGAAATCACTGGAACGGGGAGGAGGGCAGAGGCAGGCAACTCGCGGTCCTGATGGCGGAGACGGGCACGATCTTAATTGATTTGCTGATTGAGTTTTAGAGCCTAGAAGAACCTTCCCCAAAAGCACATCAGCTGAGCAGCTGGCCCATGAAAAAATTATTTGCCATTTTCCTTTTTATAACTCCAGTGCCTCCAAAGCACCTGTTATTCTTTTACAAATAATTGACTTGGGAATTGGTGGGTCTTCTGATTGTTTACATTTTACCAAGGGGAAGGGAGGGGACTTGAGCCCTAACTTTCAGAGTTTGTTCTGGTTCAGGCAAAAGCCATTCCGTAGTCTGTTTGTAAAATCTGCTCAAAAGTAATTTAGAATAGAAAATCTGGAAGCTGACCTTCCCAGCCATGACAAATCAGAAGATGAATCATAAAATAAATCTCTGAAGCAGTGTTTATATTTCCAAGTCAGAGAGTAATGCCTCCAAAAAGGCAATCTGTTACAACTGCAGGCTTTACACTAGAATATTTCCAGGAAAAGAGGTGAATAGAAAGAGTGTCTCTTGTATGTTTGGGATGAGAGTTTGGGTTCTGGGTAGTTGAATTGGTAATTCTTGAGACTTGTCCTTGGCCAAGAGGGAAGTTTGGTCACTAGAAACTGACATTCCTAGATGCTATTCCCATACGGAAACTTGCATGACAAAAGATGTCCTTCGTTGCAGATCATTTTGTATTTATTTATTACAATGAAATCTTGGAGGAAATGAATAATCAGGTTAATTATCACTTCAGATGAGCTTCCCAGCACACTTTCGCCTTTCTAGGGAAAGCTAAGCAAAGAAAACATTGAGAGAAGAAGTCCGAGTGCCGTGAAGGGTTTGATGGACAGGCGTGGCTGGTGTGGATTTTCTTGCCACTAACGATGCAATGTTTGGCTTTCCTGGGGACATTCGGAACACTGGGTCTGGTCACTTGCTGGAGGTTGCTCATTCTGTTAGAGAGTTTGTTAAGTAACTTGGTACAAATCCATCTTTTTCTCTCTGACCTGTATTGACAAGTGGAATTATTAAAAGTCTCAGTCTTGCCAGAAATTCTGTTTCCCTTAAGGGCAGGTCAGTGGACTGTTGCCATGGAGGCAGTGACTAGACAAGAGGTAGCAGAAGCTTAAATGGATTGACTGAGAAGTGCCCGAGGCACCTGTCTGCTTCAATAATGGCGCATCTTCAAGGTTTTAATGAGTGAAATGGGTAGGTTTCCTAATAATTCTCAAATCCAGACAGCCCAGCATTTCATTTTCCAGAGTACTTAAACTTTGTTCACCCAATTATTTTATTGATCATTTCCAAATGAATCCAGAGAGAGTATGTTACCTGAAAATCCAAGAATATTATCAGTGTTAATTGGCATAAAGATATTACTTACCACATCAGATTTGAGTGGTTTCCAGATTTATCTCCTATCAAGATGGTTAGCAGTGAACTTGATTTTAATAAACTATAGATGAGGCGGGGAGGTGGGGAGGGTACAAAAAGAGTTGGGGTAGTTAGCCAGTAGTAATCCTTTCCTTTCTGATTCTTTACTTAATCGGTTTTTAAAATATTAGGATATTTAAGGGCCACCATTTTGGTGCATTTAATCAAAATGGTCATGCTCAGTGTCATTTCTTCTATGAAACTTATTTCAGAATTGATGACATAGATGGATTATGTACAGACCCCCAAAACCAGGACTATGAGCAATAGAACAGGATTTAACATTGGTTCAGACATCTATAGTTTAGAAACCAATTTCAGGGCTCCTGGGCGGTTGGTTAAGTGCCCAACTCTTGATTCTGGCTCAGGTCATGATCTCCTGGTTCTTGGGTTTGAGCCCTGCTTGGGATTCTCTCCCCCTCTCCCTGTGTCTCCCTTGCTTGCATGAGAGCACTGTCTCTCTCCCTCTCAAAAATAGATAAAAATATTAAAAAATAAATAGTTTATAAACCAGTTTCACACATGTGAAGTAATTTCTCATTTCATCCTCAGAACAACTGCCAGGCACATAGAGCAGGAATCATTGTCCCCATTTTACTGAAAAAGACACCCTGGCAGAGTACGGAACCAAACTCAGATTTCTAAGCCCCAAGTTCAGAGCTTCTTAAACCTACAGAGCAGTGAGGCCTCATTCTGTTCTCACTGCCCTGATTGCTTTAAGCACACACCCTTGGTTCTCACCATGCTAAGTCAGCTGATGCTAAGAATCACTCAATATTTACATGATCTGTTTTTTTTTAATTTTTTTTAACATTTATTTTTATTTTTGAGACAGAGAGAGACCAAGCATGAACGGGGGAGGGGCAGAGAGAGAGGGAGACACAGAATCGGAAACAGGCTCCAGGCTCCGAGCTGTCAGCCCAGAGCCCGACGTGGGGCTCGAACTCACGGACCGCGAGATCGTGACCTGAGCTGAAGTCGGACGCTTAACCGACTGAGCCACCCAGGCGCCCCTTACATGATCTGTTTTTAAAAATGCACTGCTGTTAATAGCTAAGCTTTCTTATGAAGGATACCCTGCTGAATCAAATACATGTGACAACAAATTTTCAATAGCCCATGTTTATTCAATAAATTCGGCCTGCTGCATTCAATTGCGTATATGTTTTACTGGATAAAAATCATCCGTACTCTTGACAGAATAAAAGCACAGTTTAGAATATAGCATATCTAACCAGCTTATTCATTTCATGATTTTTTGTAATGGCCGCTGTTAGGAAATAGGCTAAATGCCCATCAGCTGGGGACTGCTTAGATGAATTAGGGGACATCCATGTAAAGGAGTATCATGCAGTCCAAGAAAAGGGTAAACATATTCACATGTGCTGATATGGAAAGATTCCCCGGAGTTATTAAATGCAAAAAACAGCTTGCAATATAGTGTGTATAATGTGGTTTCGTTTGTGTAAACCAGGAGAAAAACAGTTTCGTGTATGTTTTTTTCTTGCAAAATGATAAACTGTCCCTTGAAGAGCAAGTGTCACTGGTTGTCTGTGGGGTGGGGAAGTGGGTATCTGAGAGGTAAGGGTGGGAAAGAGATTCTTCCTGGCTACTATTTCATACTCTTTGAATTTTGAACCATGATAAGTGAAGCATCCTATTCAAAAAATTAAAGAAGAAGGGGCCCCTGGGCAGCTCAGTTGGTTAATCGTCTGACTTCAGCTCAGGCCATGATCTTGGGGTGCGTGAGTTCGAGCCCCGCGTCGGGTTCTGTGCTGACAGCTCGGAGCCTGGAGCCTGCTTCGGATTCTGTGTCTCCCTCTCTCTCTGCCCCTCCCCCACTCACACTCTGTCTCTCAAAAATAAACGTTAAAAAAATTTTTTTTAATTAAGTAAGAAAAAAAAAGAATGCAATATGCTTTAAATTCACATATGTTAGAGCAAACCCTGAGTAAAACATCTTCTGTACTCAAGGCATCACATACACACATGCAGAGAGAGACCAAGCAGTTCCAGCCTCTGGACCCAGGCTGCTTTTTTCCACCCCTTGGCACGGGCCCTCCCCCACCCTGACAGCTCCCTCTCCACCCCCACCCCCCACCCCCCACCCCCACTTTCCCTTCATTTCTCCCTTGGATGGTTAACAAAGAGTCTATATGCAGCAGCCTTTAAACTAAGGTTGGGGACCAGAAGAAGATAACTATAGCACAGGACCAAAATCACCCAATGAAGACTTCCATGTGACGGTCCTGGAAATGGGTTGGATGTTGCTTCCTCGCTGGCATTGCTCCCCTGGGATCCTGCCCAGACTTCCCCCCATTTTTCATGCTCCCCCACGCCATGCCACCTCTGCTTTCTCAAGCAATTCGGACCAACTCCCAGATTTCTCTTGCTTTCCTGTGGCAGCAAGGAAGCCCTCTTCGGTTTGTTTTTCTTCCTGTGAGATCAGAAGACTGACCTTTTCCCGGTTAAAGGGCTTTGAGCCTGGTTAGGATGTGCTCCTCTACAGATGCGTGGCTTCAAAGAAGAAGAATCTCTCCCAAACCCCACTCCGCCTTTTATTTTCTTTTTGAAATAATTCCCTTCTTTGCATCCAAGGTGATCCTCTCGTTGTTTTGCCGTTTCCCCCACACGAACCAGTCAGCCTGCCAGAGATTTTTGCCCAGCAGTGACATTACATTTCCCTCCACTGCCCTGGAGCGGGAAGGAGTGGCCACACCAGAGGACGGACCTCCAGGTCTTGCTGACCAACAGAAGCCTCACAAGTCAGTTGAGCTCAGACTGAATGGTTCTTTGTGCCACCCCCCTCCAAATCCCGCAATGGTACTTAGGAGCCGGTGGCCCTTGATGACATTTTGTTCATAAGAGTGTTGCTTTCACTGTTGTTGTTTTCATCTTGGAAATGCTATGATTTGCTTTGTCTGCAGGACAAAGTCCATATTCCTCAGCAGGACATTTGAAGCTTGTCTGAGCCTGGGCTCCCCTAGAAGCAGAGCCTGAGGCAAGCATTTGGTCCATTGGTAATTTGGAAAGGCATTCTAATGAGCGGGAAGGAGAAGTCAGGAGAATGAAACAGATGAGAAGCCGGTGGAAATGGACGTTATTGAGTTGGGCATGTTCTGCGGAGCCATCTGGAATTGCTCCTGAGAGGAATTGAAGTGGGGTGTTTACCACCGCCTGTCCTCTATTGGCTGAGGGGTGCTTGTGAGCTGCTAAGTGTCCCGCGCACCAGGCTGTGCATGTGGAGAGCCAGGTGGGTGCCCACGGGTATCCCAGACAGTTGCGTCAGAGAAGCAAGAGGTGCATGGCGAGGACAGGTGCTAACGGGCCACCCTGCCTGAAGGCAAGTGCTGCAGCAATCCCTGGGGCAGCAAGTGGTGAGGGACATTGAAAAATGAATGGAAACGCCCGTTGCAGTCCAGCCCCACCTCTCCCAGACTGTCTTCCACTGCTGGCCTCCCCCACTGGCCTGCAGTCCACAAATGTTCTTGTCCCCTCGCCTCCCCTCCCATTCCCCCTATGCCTGCCATCTGAAATGCCTTCCCCTCCTGTGATCGGTCAGTTCCTGTCCCTCCTTTAGCCTCCAGTACAGACTCTCTGGTAAAACCTGTTGAGGCTCACCCTCCTTCACAAATGCTGAAGGAATCACTCCCACCACAAAACAGCCCCAGAGCTTTGCACACACTCTTTATGATAACTTCAGAGGACACACAGCCCAATGAACAGCAGATGGCTAACTTTAAAACTTTAAAATAATAGACTGAACTCCCCCTGAGGAATGTGTATCCCAAATACACCAAGACAGTATCTCACACGGCCCCCCCTTCCCTTTGGACAGCTTCTTCCTCCCTGGGCTGACTTGACTCCCTGAGGGCAGGAAAAGCCAGAGCCTGGAGGAAGAGAGTCCTGGAGACCATTTTGTGCAGTCCCTTCGTTTTACACGACAGGAAACTGAGGCACCCGTTAGTCGGGAGTATTTCAAAGACATCTCGAGGTCCTGAAGGCGTAGGTGGGAAAAAAAATGCAACTTAGAAATTCTCTTAAAGTTCAGATCTTTGAGGAACATCAGTTATACCTACAGGACTTCTATGTGAATGATTGAAAAGTGAAAAATGAATTCAGGTTATGGTTAGTCTAGAAGGTGTCCTAGCAATCAGAACCCAGCAGGAAATGGAAGACATAGTCACTGGGATGTTGAAGAGAATTTGATTAACAAGGGATTTTTCTCAGGGGTTGGGAATGGCAGGAAGCAGTTACCTCCCCCGTGCTGAAGGGACCAGAAGAAGACCCTGGGGTTATTGATGTCTAGTAAGAACTGGAGTGGGGTTTTCCAGACGAGGGGGACTCCCGTAAGAGAAGGGCTCCCACAGAAGGGGGGCTTGCACAGAAGGGGGCTTACTTAATTGGAGGGTTCCCGCAGGGGGGGCTCCCACACCGCAGGGGGCTCCTGCAGGAGGGGGGCTTGCAGAGAAGGGGGATTCACAATGTAGGGGGACTGTACAGGAGAGGCTCCCACAATCAGTCCAGGCTGCCATATCACACAAGAGGGAGGCGGTAGGGGAAGAAATAATCTGACTTCTCTCTCTCTCTTCTACCCTTGATCTCTTGCCTCTACCTCCCATTGGGCAAATTGTACCTAAAGCCGTAGAGCAAAGTTGCTGGGGATACAGTCCACATGAGTCAGTCTCCCCACTGTGGGGATAGGCAGGACAGAGAATGAATTGAGAAAAGGGAGTAGAATATGGCAGAGGATAACCAACGCAAGGAGTGAATGCAGACCAGTTCCACTGCTCCCTGTGTTAGCGCCGTTCTAATTACTGTATAAAGTTCAAGTTCCGACACCGTAATTGGCATTAATGCAAGATAACGAGGTTAGCTCTTTTCCTGGATGGGCTCCTCCCCTGTGCCGTTGTGGAAAGGATCTTGGTTCTGGAGGGCAGACAGGCTTTGTGGCTTTGTTAAGGACAATTGATTCAAACGCCGTGTGGCTCATTGCCCTTCACCAAGCCAAAGAAAGAGCCTGAATTGTTCCTGTAGAAAGCATCAAGGCACTGAAAAGATCCTCTCACGTTCACAGGGTCTGGAAAACCTGTAGATCTGCCCCACAGGAGGGCCCTTGGAAATAATATGTAACTGACATAACCAGTCTTTTCTCAGGAGTGAAGGAAGATGAGTGTGACTTAGCTAGTAAATGTGACAGGTGCAGTAATGACTCTTCCTACCTCTCACACACAGAGTGATAAAATGGAATGGGACATAATGCTGTAAGAATGGATTTGAACTTGGATTACATTTGCTCACAAAACCAGTTTGTACGGAGCACTATTTTACATTAGAATCCCCTAATGGTGTGGAATTGATCGTGCAGTCTGAAAGATAGTTGATTTGGCTGGGTCAGTGGTTCTCAAACTGGCTGCAGCTTAGAATCATCACCCTGGGAGCTTTAAAGAAGTACCCATGTTTGGCCTCTCCTGACTTCTTGAATCAAAGCCCCCAGCAGTGAAGTTCAGGCATCTCTATTTTTAAGGTTCCCCAGATGATTCTAAAGTTCTCACCCCCTGGTTAGGCGGAAGGCGGGACAGGAAGTAAAGGTTATCAGATACTTGAGGGAGCCTTTTCTCTCGGGGATACCTGTGCCACCTGCTCTAATGTTGCTTATACGTCCTAATTTAGATGTCTGTGTTCATTCTCTGCCTCTGCCTGCACACGAAAAGTCCTCCATGAAAACATTTTTCAGATAGTAAACCCCGGTGGTTCACAGGTTGGCTTTGCTCCTGGCTCCTTTTCCCAGATCACTGGCTAACATTTAAATGATGGGGGGAAATTAACTGGAATAGATTTAAAAGAAATTTAATGAAGGGACAAGGAAAAAAAAATCCATGCCTCTTCCTTTTAGGCCAGCTGGTGGTTTCTTAGCAGCAAAGTTGAATAGAAGAATAACTAAATCCCCTGGGTTCTCTTCTATCAGAAAGCTGCACTTTTTACCAATTCCTCACTGTCAGTGATCTCAAGGTTAGAAATCTACAGGAACGGAAAGGAAAGTTATCCTGACGCAGTCAGTATTTGTCAGAGTAAGATGGGCCAAAGCCTCATTCACCCCCATCCAACATCTCTAGAATAAACAGCTCATTTAGAGACGCCTCGTCTGCACAAGTATTTTTATGTAAGCAGCGCCATCTAGTGGCTTAGAGGAGAGTTACATGCTGGTGACCATCTCAAAGGGCTACGCTTAACAGATGTGGGAGTAATGAGCAAGAACAAATTTTCAGCAATGAATTCACTGAATCGTTCCCACTTCCTCAAGGTTTTATAGCACGAATCAGGCTATGCAATGGCTAGGGGGTGCCTTTTTGTAGTGCGTGCTCATTCTCTGTGTAAGCAGGTGGGCAGTTCTGCCAGCTTGGGACACTTAAATATAAAAATGGTCCCAGTGATCTGAGCCACTGGGATTCTGGTCCAGAGGTACCCAAACTTTTTGGCTTTTTTTTTTAACGTTTATTTTTGAGACACAGAGAGACAGAGCATGAACGGGGGAGGGGCAGAGAGAGAGGGAGACACAGAATCCGAAACAGGCTCCAGGCTCCGAGCGGTCGGCACGGAGCCCGACGCGGGGCTCGAACCCACGGACCGCGAGATCGTGACCTGAGCCAAAGTCGGCGCTCAACCGGCTGAGCCACCCAGGCAACCCCAGACTTTTTGGCTTTTTATATTCTCTTTAAAATTTCTGAGAACCCCAGAATGATTTCATTTATGTGAGTTGTATCCACTGATATTTACTGTATTTAAAAGTAAAACTGAGAAAAATGTTACGTTATTTACTCTTTTAAACATAGCCGTAATAAATTCATTGCGTGTTTATGTAAATGGCCTATTTTTTAATGAAAAATAACCCCGCTGTCCAAACAAAACAAAAACTGGTAGGAATATTGGCGTTATTTTACATTTTTTGTAAATCTCTTTAGTGTCTGGCTTAACAGACAACACATGGGTTCTCACATCTGCTTTTGTATTCAGTCTGCGATGAAATATTTTGTTTGAAGTGTAGGAAGGAGCTCTGGCCTTGTGCAGACCTATGTCATTGAAAAAAAAAAAAGGAAGAATATGGTTTTTTGTAGCTGTTTAAGGTAAATCAGAGTTGGAAAAAAAAAAAAAAAATAGACCAGGGTCGCCAGATGGCTCGGTTGGTGAAGCGTCCAACTTCGGCTCAGGTCATGATCTCCTGGCTTGTGGGTTCGAGCCCCGCGTTGGGCTCTGTGCTGACAGCTCGGAGCCTGGAGCCTGCTTCGGATTCTCTGTCTGTCTGTCTGTCTCTCTCTCTCTCTCTCCCCCCCCCCCCCCGCTTATGTGCGCTCTCTCAAATATAAATATTTTTAAAAAGCAGACTAAAACTTAACAAATGGTAGTTTCTAAAAGGCTAGTCACAATGTCAGTCCGTGGATGAGATAATTCATGAAAATAGTTTTGACCACATGGGGTCTCTGAAAGTATCTTCAGGTCCTTCACACTCTGAGAACTGCTGCTGTAGGCAGGACCTCTGATGGATGAAAAGTTAGAAAAGTTTATGTTTGTATGTCTCCAGGCAGGTGTTAAGGGAAATCAGTATGCCGTTTTCATCACCTTCGACTGTGGGCGGTAAATGATGCTGTCACCTAGGACTGCTCTCCCCCGGCAGAAACTGCAGTATTCGCCCTGATCGTGACCTCAGAGCTCTTCCCATTGGCCTTCGGGCGGTGGGGGGGGGGGGGGGGGGCAGGGGGCAGCACAACTGATCCTGGGCCTGTGTCATTTGAAACAGCTTTCCAGGTGCTTCTGCTGTATGCTCCCAGTAAAGAACCACTCTTTCTGCAGAGATGAGAAATGGGCTCAAAGCTCAAGGTGACGTAGTGACATTGAACACTGGTGGGACGAGATACAACTTTAGGGAATCCCGTTATTTTCTTTCTTTGGCCCCCCTCTTTCTTACTCCTCCAGTGTTTCTCCTTCCACCCTCTGTGTCTCTCTAGTCAAAGCCTAGCAGTCTCCCCAGCGCCACCCCCATGGTGAGTAGCTCTCACCGTTGCCATCTAGAACCTAGGCACCATCTTCGGGAAACCGCACCCAGAGCTGCCTCGCCTCCCACGCTCCAATTATGTGCTTCTGGTGGAGTCGAACCCAGCCCCTGAGCCCAGAGGTGGATTTGTCATTCAAGGCGGACCCAAGGGGTCCCATTTCCCTGGCCACTATGGTTGGTTCAAGGGTGGGCATGTGGTCAAGTCAGAGCCACTGAAACCAACAGACTTTTACTGTGAGTTTCAGAAAGAAGGCCTGCAGCCCTTTTTTTCTGCCAAGTTGGATTCAGCAGGAAGCAGAGTCTGGGTGGCCGAAGGCTCTTCTCTGAGCCTGAGAAAGTGGAGCTGGAAAGGGAGGGAACCTGAGTCCTCAGAACTTGGTCTGTGCCTCTACCTGGAGGCCTGGGAGGCAGGTCTAGAGCCTGCCACCCTAGGCTGGAGATTCCAGTCTTGTCAGTTACGTTGGTCAGTTAATTCCCGCATAGCCTTTTAGCTGTGGGAATGGGCGTGTGTGTTGAGTTTGGATGTCTACTGTCTTTGTAGCCAGAAGAACTCTAACTCATGCCACCCCCAGCAGCTGCCCGCCCCCCTTTTGTCCTGCACTTACTCCTCACCTTACTTGTCACCGTTACTGAGAAAGCGAAAGCTCTAGTCTTCGAATTCAGGTTCGTTTTCATTTTAATTGAGCGATCCACACTATTCTTCCTTGACGTGGCGATGTTAAATCAGAAAAGGGAACATCTCGTGTTGACCGAAGTGGGTAGGAATTATAGTACTTGGATGACCAGGTAGACATGGGAGATAACCCCAAAACCACTTTTGGAGTGCATGTCTCCATCTCTCACCTTCTGACCCTGCCCTAAGCATATCTCTAGACCTCGTCATAATTATATGCACTTAAATGAGATGAAGGCAATAGGTTAAAGAGTCCTAGTGAACTCTGATAAACCAGCCTTTTATCTATTCATGATTTTGCCAGTAATTTTTGTTTGTTTGTTTAACAAAATGGAAAGAAACACAGCTCCATCTACAGTGTCGGATCTGGCCAAAGAGAGCCTCTGTTGAACACAAGACCCCCCCAGATTATCAGTAAATTAGGAGACATAAGCTGGAAACCTATAGCCCCTCCCCATTTTCTTGGAAGAAAAAAAAAGTCAAAAATCCACCTGTAATCTTTATGAATTAAAAGCTTAGTCTGTGAGAATTCATTTTTTTTTTCCCCTCAGCTGTGGGGAAGAGGAAGGATTTTGTTCTCTGCATAATTTCCATTGACATTCATGGAAATGAAATGGTCAAGGCTACATCTTGGGTTATTTGATTTCATTGCCTCTGGAACAGGTTGCAGAAGTGGCATTACTCATTTCTCAATAATGAAATGTCTGGCTGGGTTTTATGATGGTAATTTATAAATATCCCAATTGGTTTCGTCTTTCCTTATACATAATCACTTTGACGTTTCCAGAAAGTTAATATTTCACTTTGTACCTAGTCTTTATTTATGAAGCTAATGAAGCCTGACCATCAGAAGAATAAGTTAAAGTTCACAAATGCAACTTTTACAGGTCTCATGTGACTTGGTGGCTTAAAAAAAAGAAAAAAACTATTAAGTCAGTTCCCTGTCACCTGCAGCAAATCTTTGGTTAACACTCAGAGTCAGAAGTAAGACCCATAATTATGAGCTGTGCATGTGCTGACATGCCTTTAACAGAGTGAGGATAGTTATAGCACATGTATATAAATTACATGTAATACAATTCATGAAATAAGTGATTTCTATTATTTAGAATCCTGAATGAGTTTAGGAAAGTTACAATCACAAAAACAGCAACCAAGCATGGCGTAGTTTTTTGTTTTACTTTGTTTTTTAACGTTTATTTATTTTTGAGAGAGACAGAGACAGAATGCAAGTGGGTTGGGGCAGAAAGAAAGGGAGGCACAGAATCCGAAGCAGGCTCCAGTCTCCAAGCTGTCAGCACAGAGCCCGACGCGGGGCTCGAACTCACAAGCTGTGAGATCATAACCTGAGCCGGAGTCAGACACTCAACCGACTGAGCCACCCAGGTGCTCCAAGCATGGTGTCGTTTTTAATCCGTTGTAAACCGACAGTGTTTCACTTTGCTTTATACCAGTCTTCAAGTCTCAGGCTCCCTGTTCTTTATCAGCCAGAAGCAAGAAAACTGAGGTTTGGAGGGGTCCAGTGATTTGGCCAGAGTCACAAAACCGGTAACTTGAAAGTCCTGGAAGTAGTTACTGGTAACTAGTAGTGGTGGCTTGTTTGACCTCAAGGCTTCTGTCCTTTCCACTCTACCACACCGACAAGGGAAACCGATCTGCTGTGTGTCTAATATTAAAGCTTCTGGACAGAGCATGATATTGGGAATTGTTTCCCTCTTCACATATCAGTTCCCCATTCTCTCTGTGGATGATTCTAATCATCTCCTGCTCTTGACTGACTAGTTCTTAAGAAGAAATATGTATGGCCAAGAGAGTTCCCTAAGAAGACAAGGGCTCGTTACAGACAAGCATGCCTCCCTCTGCGATTTTAAAAGAACACCCTTGTGCACATCTTTTAGTCCCGAGCTCTGTGAGGTTGAAAGGATTTGGCAATATTGAAAAACTCTAGAGACTTTCGCCAGATCCCAAAGTGACGACTATGGGCTGCATGTTTTCTGTGACAAGCGTCTCACTTCCCACCATGCTGGGAGAAATTGGGGTGAGAGGAAATTGAAACCACAGTTCCCCTCGTGGATGTTAGGAAGTAATGCGGGATCCAGTTCCCCCTCGTGGTAGTTGGTGAAACACCAGCTACAGTCCTGGAGTTGTAGGATGATTCGCGTGGAGTTTGTAACGAACTGGGTTTTTTTTGTCCTCGCGTGAGTTGAATGTGGAAATCGACCGGGTCACAAGGAAAGGAAAGAAACACCAGCATTTGCCAAGCATCAACCAAGCCCCAAGGGCTGTAGGAGTGCTTTCAGCTTGTCATATTCTGTCCTCACAACAGGTCTGGGAGGGAGGATTGGGTGGCTCCAGTAACTTATTCATGACCACTCACCTGCTGAGCTGGGACCCAAGCCCTGGAGGTCCTGACTTGAGAGCCTCTTCAGGAGCCCCTGACTACCTGATAGTGAACTCCTTGGGGTGGCACGCATGGCCTTTCATGATCTTGTCCCCTTGCCCTCCTCTATTTCTTCCCACGAGCTGTGTCCCAGAGGCCAACACCTGTGAACCATTAATGCGTCCTGAGCAAACCAACTGATTTCATGCCCTTCAGCATTTACCCCGAATTTCCCCTCTTCAGGGCTCCTCCTCTGCTCCCACCCAGCCCCCTGCTTGACTGAGGGAATGCTACCTACCTTTCTAGACCAAGCTCAAGCATTTCCTGACATGCAAAGTCTTCCTCAACCCCACCCAAGCCTTCCGGTCATGCCTTCCTTTGGCTGCCTCATTGTGACTTAGATATAACTCGGATTGCGCTGCCCTGGAGGGGCTGTTCATTCAGTCATTCACTCTTAACTATTAATAATTAGTAATAACAGTCAGATAGTCATTGAGCACCTGATCTGTGCCAAGCACTCTTCTCCCCCTAGCTGACCAATCCCACTTACAAGGACCAGCTCAGGACGGGCCAGCATCAGTCACAGGCACAGTAAGTGAGCCCCTGGGTCTCTGCTAGAGCAATTAGGGAAGAGGCGTGTTCTTTTCCCTAAGAGGGTCATTTGAGCAGTTCCAGCCTTGGTCTACGAGCCAATACATTTCCCTTTCTTTTTTGTTCTAGTGCTAGTTTGGGTAGAGTTCCTGTTTCCTGCAGACATAATAGCTCTAACAGAGTCCCAAAGGAAAGCAGGCGCATGCCTAGGAGAGAAGGACCTTCTAGCAAAAAGGAGGAGCGTGGCTTGGCAGACAAGAGGGTAAGGTAGAGTGAGGGAGGCTGATGAGATGGGAGAGCTTGAGAAGGGCCACAAGAGCAGGCTGAGAAGTCTGGACTTTCTGCCTGAAAGCTTAAGGAGCTACCAGAGACATGACTTGATGTCAATGTGGCAGGTGTATTGGAGGAGAGAGAGACCGGGGCAGCATAGGAGGCGGAGGTGGGAATACTGGCACATCTCCAGGTTCAATTGCAAAAGCCAGTAGCTGTTGACAGTAGCTGTTGGCAAGTGTTTAAAGGCCAAGCTTTTCCGTTTTTAAATGGTGGTGCTATTCTCGAAGCTAATGATCATCCCACTCTTCCCGATTTCAGAAAACCTAAGTGTGGGAAATGGTTTCTCACAAGTTTCCCGGGGCTTGGGAGGCAAGGGGAGAACTAGAAACCTATTACCACACTTCTGCACATCAATTGGGCCCCACAGAGCTGCACTGGCCCAAAGGGCTTAAATGTTCAAGATGGGACCCTCTGTTCTCCAGAGCCCCCTGCCAGTGGCCCTTAAACATATGCTCTGAATTAATATTTGTTAAATGAATGAGTGTGTATTCATCTCTCATTCCATCGTCCATCAGCAAAGAAAGAAATAAAATGTGTACCTTTCTTTAAAGGCTGTGGACTTTAGAAATAGTCAATATTGAATTTGGTAATAAAATAAAAATACTCATTAACCTGGACTTCACAAATCCTGACCTTTAATACCTACGAAAAATTTACCAACTAATTAAATAGTTTACAGCATATTAAAATGGAAATGGTTATTACTTAAGAGAGCAAAGGTTTTCTTCGAACTCAATGAGAGTATGTATATAGCTAGAATGGGGTAAGAAGAGGTCAGCAATGTTCATGCTGCTAATCACATTTTCTCTAATCCAGTGGTTCTCAGAGTTCAGTGGTTCTCAGAGTTCTCAAGAATCCTCTGGAAAGGTTGTAAACAGACAGATATCCAGACCTCACCTCCATCATTGCAAATACAGCAAATCTGTGCTTGGGCTCAGCTTCCCAGGAGACAAGGCTGCTGGTCCAGGAACCACACTTTGAAGCCACTGGTCTCATCATTAGAGTAGGACTGTTATAAACTAAATAAGGCAACTCCAGAAATAAGGCAACATGATAGTTGATTAATAGCACATATAATTATTAAACATCTAATAATTATTATCTATTATGTATATTATTAATCAACTATCATGTTGCCCTAGTTCCGGAGTTGCTTTATATATTATATAATATATTATTATTCCTTAATAATATATTATGGAGAATATATACTTGTTGAATATTATGTGTAGGGTAGTTTGTGTGTGTGTGTGTGTGTGTGTGTTCCAGCATTCCTTTTTTTTTTTAAGTTTATTTATTTACTTTGAGAGTCAGAGAAAGAGCAAGCAGGGGAGGGGCAGAGAGAGAGAGAGAGGGAGAGAGAGAATCCCAAGCAGGCTCTGCACCACCAGCACAGAGCCTGATGAGGGGCTTGAACTCACAAACCATGAGATCATGACCTGAGCCGAAATCAAGGGTTGGATGCTTCGGGCACCTGAGTGGCTCAGTCAGTTGAGCGTCTGACTTCGGCTCAGGTTATGACCTGCGGTTCGTGAGTTCAAGCCCCACATCGGGCTCCCTCCTTCCAAGCATGTCAGTGGAGAGCCCACTTTGGATCCTCTGTCCCCCTCTCTCTTTCCCTGCTCCACTTGGGCTCTCCCAAAAATAAATAAATATTAAAAAAAAAAAAAAAAAAGAGTCGGATGCTTCACTGACTGAGCCACTCAGGTGCCCGTCCCAGCATTCTTTATACCTACTCTCCTAGAATATAAGCAGATATTCTCCAAGTATTTACTGCTTTTGTGCGACATGTTTCCTTCTGTTATGAAACTCTCTTTTTTGGTGACCTCTGAAAGGCAGCTTGCTGCAGAGAGAGTGCCCCACAATGGTTAAGAGCATGGGCTCCAGGCCAGTTGGCCACATGGCCCCGGACAAGCCACTTAAACTCCTTGTGTCCTCTGTCCTCATGTGAGAAGAATTATGACACCAGCCTCATGTTTCTTCCTTCATTATGACCTCTGAACACCCCACGCACTTTCCGGCCGCCATGGCCTTGCTCACCGTGAGCCCCTCAGCCAGAACACTCTCTGCCTTCGTCACCTGCCTGTACCCCCTGCCATGTCTGTGATTTTCCTCCCAGCCTTCCTTCATCCCTTCCGACCCTGCACGGTGCTGGCACAGAGCAAGCCCTCCACCAAGGGAGGGCCTGTCCAGCCCACCTTGGCGCTGTCCCCAGCCCCCCTTTCCCTCCGTGCACCCCCGGCTGCACCTTCTAAGGGCCCCCAGCTGTCCTCTGCCAGGAGCTGTCTCATGTTGATCTCTGTGCTCCATTGTGAACATTATAAAGGGCTGACCCCTTCAGCTCAGCCACCTTGCAGGACTTACCGCAGCTAACGACTTGTGTACTTCCTGGGCACCTCACCAGTGTTTGTTGGGGGAAAGGAAGAGAAAGAAGGAACGAGGAAGGATGGAGGCAGGAATTCTCCCACACCGTTCACCGCTTATGTAACCTTTCCACCATGACTTCCGAAACTCGAGGAAAATCCACTAGGTAGAAAAACCTAGAAATGATTTAGCTCAAACCTTATGAAACGGTTGGTGTATTTGATCATTTTTCTCCTACAAAAAAAAAGGCAATTTCATGTGGCTCAAACTGATATCTATTTAATATGAGTGCTTTGATCCTAGTAAGTATAAAACGTTATACTCGCTCAGCCCATACTCAATATGCTGAATAATCATTATTGAGTCTACGGCAGGAATGCCGATGGACTGAAATCCTGGGTTCTGAAGGGCCAGACAGTATGATGTATCAGAGTAAGAGAATCCATTGGCACTAGGTGGTAGTTCTTTTTAAATTTCCTAGGAACTGGTGACTCTTACACCATTCCTGTGTGTGTGTGTGTGTGTGTGTGTGTGTGTGTGTGTGTGTAAAACAGTTATAGAAAACCCAAAAGCAGCTCTCAGGGTCAGACATCTTGAGGGTTTGTGTGTTCATTGGTGAGCCAGATGGCCCGAAACCCTCACCCTCGTTCTAGACCTGTCACAGTGCCCCGAGCCCACTCACGACCAGATTAAAACCCAATCTAGAGAAGCAGGTGGGTCCAACACCTTTCTTACACTTTCGGTGAAGGTCAGCTTGAGTTCATTTGTCTCGTACCGTAATTGCTGTTCTGCCATAATCACTAAAGGCTAATCCACAGCCAGCCTGAGGCCCCCCTGCACAGCCAGCACTCCTGGGCTGTTCAGATTTTCAGTCTGTTCAAGGGTGGACTCCCCAAGTTATAAATTACCCCCACCTTCCTGCCTTTGGGCTATTTTACTGCCTCTTAGAAATGTCACCAGAGGAAAGGCTCCGGAAAGAAGTGAAATTCAAGGCAGAGCATGTAAAAGGTTTTGTGCAAAGAGGAAGTTGAGGCCACCGGTTAGAAATCAGTGGGTTTTCAAGTCGCCGTGTTCCTACCATCGTAACTACAGGCCAGGCAAGTGAGGATCGGGGCAAACAAAGTTCATTAGTGACCGTGCCTTCTCCGGCTTTATTTCCTAAGCTCCAGCGCGCCTTGTTTGACAAGAACATTCTAACGCAGAGAGGGTGACCTAAAAATTAAAAATAGTAGCTTGTGGAGAAAGCCAAAGGGAAAAGTTCTCAGAAACGGGTATGGATAGAATGGGCGCAAACGACTCTAAAGGCCGGTACGCACCTGTGCATCTAACCCACTTGGGCAGGTGCCGGGAAAGGTCATCCCAGTGGGAGCATCAAACTTCTGGCCCATGGTTTGGACAAGAGCGCCCCGTCCTGGCCACAACCACATTGGAAAGAAGACAGTTATTTGAAAACCGGCCAGTATTCTGCTCTTCTCTTTCAGAAGGGAAGACCTGAAGAACTTTAGGAAAGTAGGCAGACAGCTTTCTCAGCGAAAACACTGTCAGACAAGCAGAACACAGGGTTTTCAGTCAAATGTTTGGTGACTGTTAACCCGGAGACTACTCAGGAGGGAAGTATTTTTACGCCCCATATGGACATAAAATTCCCTGCTGTTGTAGAAAAATGGGTAGAGTTCTGCTTTGAAATATCTATCCCTGCTTTCGTTTAACCCAACAAGTCTTAAAGGTCACGGTTCATATACATACTCTGTATACATTTCCCAAGCAAGGGTGTTTTAAGTGGCTTTTCCTTCAGGGGTATGTTTGCTAATTTTATTTTAATCCTGGTTTTAGTCCTTCCTTGTTGCTGTTGATCTGTTTTTTTATTGGCACTTATTTTTTTAATTTTTTTAATGTTTATTTATTTTTGAGCAAGAGAGACAGAGTGTGAGAATGGGAGGGGCAGAGAGAGGAGGAGACCCAGAATCCGAAGCAGGCTCCAGGCTCCGAGCTGTCCGCACAGAGCCCGACGCGGGCCTCGAACTCCCAAACCGCGAGATCATGACGTGAGCCCAAGTCGGACACCCGGACAACTGAGCCACCCAGGCGCCCCTTGTTGATCCATTTTTTTAAAAGAATGACGTGGCGTGAAGGTGGGGGACAGAGCGTGCCGTTAAGAGCATGGGCTATGGAGCTGTACTACCCAGGTCAGGTCTGTTCCTTCTGTCTGTGTGGCCCAAGGCATGTCACTGAACCTCTGTCAGCCTGAGCGTCCCCTTCAGTGACACCATGTACGTGAAGCACATTCAGGGACAGCAGATGCCCCCTGCTAGGTGTGCTATAAATTCCAGCCACTGGTATACTGCTAGTGTAGAAGGCATTTCCAGAATCATAGTTAAAAAATTAAGACTTTGAGTGATATTTCCTACATGGTTAAGTTCAAATTAAAAAATTTTTTTAATGTTTATTCTTGAGAGAGAGAGAGAGAGAGAGCGACCATGAACGGGGGAGGGGCAGAGAGGGAAGGATACACAGAATCCGAAGCAGGCTCCAGGCTCTGAAATGTCAGTACAGAGCTGGACGCGGGGCTCAAACTCACGAACCACAAGATCATGACCTGATCCGAAGTTGGACGTTTAACCGACTGAGCCACGCAGGTGCCCCTAAGCTCAAATTTTAAAGTTGTTTCCATGTCTGCTAGATGGCCTGTGTCTGGCTGTTGCTAAATGTAACTGACTCTTCATAGCTAGAGAAATAGCCTCAGCCGAAATTGTCCTTCACAAATAAAAAGAAGACGAAGAAGAAGAAGACGAAGAAGAAGACGAAGATGAAGACGAAGACGAAGAAGAAGAAGAAGAAGAAGAAAGAGGAGGAGGAGGAGGAGGAGGAGGAGGAGGAGGAGGAGGAAAAGAAGAAACATTAAGGGAGGCAGGATACTTCACATAGTTACTGATGTTTTCAAAAAGGAATATTAATTTAGTGAACTGCTTGCTTTACACATATAAACGCTACGGAATCATCTAGTGTTTCCATGAGATGTTAAGGCTATTGGCTGTGGTCGAATATTTCTATTTTATAAAGATAAATAGGTTTCTTTTGTGCAAGACTTCTCGATAGGATTATGTAGGAGAGGAATCATCTAGAAGGATCAGAGTGTGAGTGGTACCCACCCTTATTTGCCCATAGAATCCTTTCAATGCCCAGCATCTCTCAAGACCGATGCCCTGACACCAGGCTTTGGGAAAAGTGGGACCAAAAGGAAATAAAAAATAGAGGCGGCATTCCCACATGCAAGGGTCTACTTATAACTCACAGTTATGGTTCCTTCTTACACGTTTGCCTCATAAACTCCACTTCCTTCTTTGGTCTGCTGCAGGCGATGTTCCTGACATTGTCCTGTCCCTACAAGGCTCCAGCTCTCAAGGTGTCAGACAAAATGTTACGGACAAGATCTTACTATTGAAATGGGAGCACCACCCGAATGCCTTGGTTCCCAGAATCATAGAACCTTGGCATGCAGAGGGGAGAGAAGAGAGCAATGATTCTCACATTCGTTTTCTGCTGATCACATACCACCCGTGTGTCCCATCAAAACCAAAGGGCCCATTCCTCAGTTGTGAGCGTGTTCCTGGCAGAAGCCCTCTGCTGAAGAAAGGGGCTTTCCCCAATGCCCGTCGGGGACAGCCCACATGCAATGAATGACCTGCTAATGTGGAGAGACAGACCTCAGTTTCCTTATTCCAATTCAGGACAACCCCGGAGGACCAGAACTCCCTGGGTCAAGGATTGAATCACAGCAGCTAGTGTCTCCCCTGCCCAGTCCTGCTTCCTTCCCCTGTCCACAGGTATTGATCCGGAGAGTGCTTCCCTGTAAACATTCTGTGCCTTGTGCCCATCCTGGAGTCGGCTTCCCCAGGGAACCTGACCCACGACAGTCTTACAGCCTCACATCTCAGGTTCCCTACTGGAGGTAGAAAATAATCCCGCTGTCTTCTTTTCAATTGAATTTAACGCCCATCTCAAGCTTCCGTCCTTCCTAATAGTGATTCCTTGTAGTCTTTGTCAATTCAGGGATTCCCTCTCTCCTCTCACCATGGGGCTACATCTTCTTTCCGTGGACCTCAAGAGTTGTCATTTCTCTGTGCCGGCATCCACTGGGACCCGTCCGCTCACCAGTTTGTGGTCCACACCTCTGCTTCTTGGCTTAGCTGCCAGTTCTCTCCCGGCTGACCCCCTCTCAGTGCCACATCCTCGACACTTGCAGGTGCATGGGGAGGGACATTCTGTTGCCTCCCACCCAGGCTGGGCTACCTGGACACGGTGTGACGTGGCTGAATTTGCTGCTGTAGCAATCGTTCTTATAGCGGGGGAAATGTGCCATGTGTTTATAGTTCCACTGTTTAGCCTGGAAGGTTCTATTCAAAGTAAGCAATTTAGATTTGTGTGGAATGTCCTGGAAAAAAAAAAAACAATTATTTTTTGTTGTCCCCGGGTGAAAAGGGCCATTGCATGTGTTCTCCTTCTGCGGAAATAGATTTTAAATTAGTTCCATACAAACTTCTACATTCCTTGAACATAATGTTTTGAGCACCTTCCGTTGGCGGGACCTCCTTCAAGGTTCTGGAGACACAGTGGTAAACGCATACAGGCAAGTCCCCTGGTGGAGTTTAGAATCTCCTCCCCCTAGGATGCTTTTGGTAGGTGTTCGGTCCCTCTAGAGCGAGGACATTCTTAGCAGTGATCTCAGCATCGAGGCCACCAACTTGGTAGCATTTGCCCTTCATTCCCCCTGTCATGCTTATGTGAGATCTCACTTGCAGAGGCCCTTTCCCAAGGGGACATCAACACTTCCTTCTGCTCAGTTGACTGTCACAACCAATGACTCTGAGTAGTCAGCAACATTGAATTTCTCCATGAATTGGCAATCCCCAGGCCACATCTGGCTGCCAGACATGTTTTGACTGGTTTGCACACTGTGTTTTTTTGTTTTTTTTTTTTTTAATAGCGTCATTTGGGAGATTTTACAAACCAACCTGGATTTCCGGTTTCTCTGTTTGAAAAAGAAAAAAAAAAGAATCAAAATATCTAGTAGTCCAAGGTGAACAGCCTCATACGGCACTAAAATTACTCAAGGCTAGAAGCCCCACCCCCCTTCGGAGGGGGCATGTTTTTTGCAGTTGGATACAGTTTGGTAAATGAGCCACCCCTCCCTCCTCTACTAGGAACAGGCCACTGGGGGCCTTTCCTGGAGGATTTCACCTTTACGTGAACAAAGACTCACAAAGCTGCATCCTGGGCCTTATGACATTGGCCCCACCTAGTATGGTATTTGCCTGACTGTCCTTTGCATGATGCTTTCTACCTTTATCAAACTATTTTATGAGAAATGGTCGTGGGATGCTCACTCGTTAGGAACCGTGACGTGGCACAGTGTGTCACACACGTTATAATGACCTCTCTGATCGTCATTAGCTTCCATATGAGATCTCTCTTGTTCGGGCCCCTTTTAGGCAATAAGGATGTGCACCTTGGCCCTCTCTTGGGCCCATGTGGCTCTTTTGGCCAATGACTTGTAACAGGAGATTATGGGTATCATTTCCAGATCATGATATTATCTGCTGGTTCGAGACCCTCCAGAACACTCTTTCCTCCCGGTATGGTAACCTGGCAACATCTGAGATGGTGCTGCTGACAACCCCAGTCCCCCCAAAAATGAGACATGGAACAGAGCCCCCAGCTCAGCTAAACAACGGAAGATGTGCAGCATGAATGAGAAATCGATGTTTGTTGATAACGAGGAACTGGCGTTTGGGGATTCTTTTATTGCTGTAGCAGACCCGACCCTACGTTGAATGATACAGCCCACTGAGGAGATTTCTCTTGGAGAACTAGGAAAATTCTTCATCTTCTCGGTAGCTGGTTTTCTTTCGTCTTATGGATCCCAAGAATGTTCTTTAGCTTCTCAATCCCAGACCCATCTCCTACAGGGGTATAGGACCTTGTGACCTTGTGACCACAGTCGGTATTCTAGCTTTTCCCCTAAGTTTAATCTTATTTTTTTCTACTTCTTGTCTTATGGTAAGGAAGCTAATTTTTTTTTTAAAGAAAGAGCAAGGCATGAAAATAAGTAATGGTTTCCAAATAGTTTACTTGCAAATATATCTGTATGTCTCCCTTGGAAAAAAAATCAGTTTGTATTAAACTAAAAAAAGAAAAGCCCTGAGAATCTGCTGCACACGTTTCACAGGGTCTGAGCATGGGAATGGTGTTTAATTCTGGGATTTTCTAAGATTTCCTTGTAAGAGTGGACCAGGAGAGAGGTTAATGGATTATAGGACTTTGGCATTTTTACATCAGAAATGTTGCCTTAAAATATGCCTTCACTTTTCTGTGGCTTATGATAATAAACTATTACTAGTTTTATTTTTATTTTTTTTTAACGTTTTTATTTTATTTTTGAGACAGAGGGAGACAGAGCATGAACGGGGGAGGGGCAGAGAGAGAGGGAGACACAGAATCGGAAACAGGCTCCAGGCTCTGAGCCATCAGCCCAGAGCCCGACGCGGGGCTCGAACTCACGGACCGCGAGATCGTGACCTGAGCTGAAGTTGGACGCCTAACCGACTGAGCCACCCAGGCGCCCCAGGATTACTAGTTTTAAAGTTGCCAGTGGTAGATGAAAATGTTTATAAGGAAATAGGTGGTTTGGGTTTTTTTTTTTAATTCATTTTTATTTTTGTAGAAAAACCTGCTCGTATTTAGGACTGTTTGTTATGAGTTGCTAGGAATAGACATATAAGAACAAGTCGTTCTTGCTTAAGCAAGTACCCTGAGACAGATACAGTCTCTCTTACATTGCTCTATTAGTTTCCTATTGCTTTGTAACAAATTCTCATAAAATTAGCAGCTTAAAACACTCATCTATTAACTCACAATGCTATAGATGAGAAGTATAAGCAGACATAGCCAGATTCCCTACTTGGAGAGTTGGAGGGCCCACAGGAGGTGTGGACAACCGGGTTCTCACCTGAAGGCCCTGGGGAGGAATTTGCTCCTAGTCTCATTCAAGTTGTTGGCTGAATTCAGTTTCTTGCAGTTGGGGGTCTGAGGTTCTTCCTTCCTTCGCTTGCTGTCAGGTGGGTGTGGTCTGTGTTCCTAGAGACCACCTTTACTCCTTCTCACATGGTGCCTCTGTCTCCAAATCCATCAGTGAAGTGCGGTCCTTGTCACCCTTCACACCAGACAGCAAAGGCATCCTGCTTTTAAAGGACTCATGATTATCCACCCAGACAAGTTCTCGATCTTAAGGGTAATCAATGAGTGCCCTTAATTACATCTGCA
The DNA here is from genome assembly GCF_023721935.1 of Panthera uncia. Lineage (NCBI taxonomy): Eukaryota > Metazoa > Chordata > Mammalia > Carnivora > Felidae > Panthera > Panthera uncia. The sequence goes on from NC_064816.1 coordinate 116,276,166, forward strand.
AAATCCCTTTCACCATATAACATAATCATGCAACTCAATGCCACGTAATATAATCGGGGAAGTGACACTAGGCGGCAAGGTCATGAGGCCATCTGGAATTCTGCCTGCCACACCCCCTGACCATTGTATCACCTCTCTTCTATAGTATTCAGGGACTCCTTTTCACCTATTTATTTCCTATCATCTCTCATATTTTCTGAACCATCCCCAACTGGCTGCTACCCTTATTCTGTTTCAAACAAGCAAGTCATTGGTACAAGCAAGTATTCATTACGCATGTCTGTGTTGCTTGTCTGGAGCCTACGTGGGAAGGTGGTGCTGGGAAATACTTAGGCAAGAGGAGTAGGCAGAAGGGTGAGCTCTGGAGCCAGACTTGTTTACTGGCTGTATGACTTTGTATAATTCACTTTACCTCTCGGTACCTCAGTTTCCTCACCTCCAAAATGTAGACTAGAAAAGTAACTACTTCATAGGACTGTTGTGAGGACTGAGTAAATTAAACAGCACCTGGCTCAGGGTTGCCACTACATGAGTTCATGTTTTCATTAGAATAATTGCGAGCTGCGGTAACACATAAATCCCTAAACCTTAGTGGCTTAATGCAACCAAAGCTCATTTCTCACTTGCATTATGGTTCTGGGGGTGGGGGTGGGGGGTTGGGGCAGGTTTCTGGTTGGGCAGCCTTTCGTGTAGTCAGTCAGGAACCAAGACTCCTTATATCCTGGGTGTCTGTCTTGCTCTAAATCACTGGGTCTCAAAGTTATGATCCAAGGACCCTGCGGTCCCTGAGATCATTTCAGACTATTTCCACAAGGTCTCTCCCCTTTTCTAGCTGTTTATCTATGAATGTCTGGATTTTTTTGTGTGTTCTCCAACCCAAACAACACAACAGATGGAATATAGAAGCACATGTGAAAATCCAGCTGTCTTCTATTAAGTTAGACATTCAAGAGAGTTGCAAAAATGCCACTTCTGTCACTAGATTTTTTTTTGGAGGGGGCCGATGTGGTTAATTTTCATAAAAACATATTATCCATATCAACATTTAAGGCTTATAGTATTTATATGGTTTATTTTTATATTTATTTTTTACGTTTTTCTTTGTATATTTATAGTATGTTGTTTTTTATTGTTTAATGAATTAAGTTTCTTGGTAAGCCTTAAAAGAAGAAACCCATAGCAACAGAAGCTTTCTGGGATTCTACGTAAATGTTAAGAGCGTAAAAGGGTTCTGAGACCAAAAATTGGGATCCAGTGATGTGGATCATAGGAGAATCTTCCATTCGGCTGGCAGAATGAGCTCAGAGGATCACGCTGGGAGGCGCCTACAGGCCAGTCTTAGAAGTAGCACATTATCTCCACTCATATTTCATTAGGTGGAACTTAGGCACATGGCCACACCAAACTAAAGGGAGGCTGGGGAACGTAGCTGGCTGTTGCTCAAGAGAAAGCAGAAATGGGTTTGGTCACCACCTCAACAGTCTTTACCGTATTTGATTATTCATCAAAGGTTTATGTATCATAAGCATCTCGCTTAGTGTTTTCCAAGGGCGATAATATTTGTCTAAACATACTCAGGCAACTTCAGAAAAATTTAGAATTGTAACATGAACTTAGTTTTTGCCTTAGCAGCGTAGAAGTTGGCAGAGACTTATCTGAAGCAGCAATGCATACGCTTAGCCAAAGAAGCAAAAAGAAGAGATATCGGCCTTTTTAGAACCAAACCCAATCAGGTGATTAAACAATAACAGTGAAATGTTCTATAAACACTTGTGATCCCTTTGGAAACTAACAGTGAGGGATAACTGGAGCTAGACTGAGAGGCTCTTTTTGCTTTGTCTTGTCTTGTTTGTTTTTAGTTTGGTTTTCGCCTTGATATGTCACACCCCTCACACAAAATCTACTTTGTAGGTTGGGAAACTGATGACCTTCAACAGCCTACATCATGGATCAGCCATCTCACACTTTTTGGAACAAAGCATGAGTTACACACACACACACACACACACACACACACACACACACACACCCCTATCTCAGGGTTCAGTTGCTTGGAGCGTGTGATTGAGCTAAAATTTTTAAGAGCTAGACTTGGGTGGGTCCTAGTAAAGGCTTAGACAAAATGGTAAGATGGGCATTTGATTTTTAAATTTGTTATGACTAGATTAAATTTAGAAGTTTATAGTTCCTAGACATTTGGAAATTCACATCTAACATTATAGTATGTTTTTGTGACATCTGTGGACTTTGTCAGATATTAGAGGCCCTTATATAATTGGCATGTTGTGTAACGATTTGTATAGCTGGATCTTTGCTTTGTTACATTGTTTGTGCTATAATTTTTTGGAGGTAGGAGACCTTGGTAAGGAAAGTAAGCGTGCTGTTCCTGGGAAAGCGTAAATCTACCTGAAGATTCTCCCCTTTGTGAAATCACTTCCATTGGCTTTAGAAAGAAGCGCGCATTGTTTAAGATGCGGATTTTAATATTGTCTTAGTGTTTGAAGATAGCAATTCTTTGTAACAGAGTCCAGCTAACAGATTTAAACCTTTAAGACAGTTATTGCTTCCTTAGCAGAAAGACCAACATAGGTGGCCTTAGGATGGGTTGGGCCAGTGGTTTCATCTTGGATCCAGATTCTCTTTATTCCCCTTCTGCAAACCTTAGCACATGGACTTTCTTCTCAATTGGGTCAAGTGCCTAACAAGATCACTGTTCTGTAGCAGGTATCACATGACAACGTCCAAAGCTGAAGGCAAGGGAGGCGAATGCCAAGAGGGCTTCTCCTTTCTTATTTCACAGGAGAAAATGTCTCCCCAGCACTTCTGCTTTGTGTCCCATCCCTCCGACCAGCTCATGCCCCAGGCCCTCCCATTGGCTAGTCATTAACAAAAGGAAACAAGATGCCAAAACTGGCTTGGACCAGTCTTGATTGGTTCTCTGGGTCTGGACACATCGCTGCCCAAACCAAATCAGGGTCCTATTGGCAAGTAAGAAGAGGGGAAAGCCACTGTTGGGCAGAGACTCAAGGGGATCTGCCCCAGGAGGGAGCCAGCATAAGTGTGCCTTCATGCGAAATGAGCACACACCTTGCAAAAGATGATGATCAAAGTGCAACTGCCCAGTTAGCAGCTTTACAGTTGGGGGCATTTTTATGCTGCTCCTGGATTAGAGTCACCATGCCCCCGGATGGTTCTAGCCACTTGCAGCTGCTGGAAAGCCCCACCGTCACTTCCAATCTCAAAACACAGTCTTGTTTTCGTAACTAGAATTCCTGATCCTGAATCGTTACAGAAAATCCAAGTTCGACATAGAGGTAAGTCTCTCTCCCCCTGAGCCATGGTTGACAGAGAGGATGCCTGCTGCCAGGCAGAGGGTCAGGATGAGCTTTCTCCTTCTGCGTTCCTGTCGCCAGATCACTGCCCATAGGGTAGGGATGTGAAGAAGTGGGAGAGCTCTTACTTGACTGGTACTATCATAAGAACGCTTCACACCCACGGAGCCTGGTAGGCACACTTATGGGTTCTTGGGAAGTTGCCCACCCAGCCCCCCGGCTTCAGCTGTTGCAACATGGGTAATGTGTAGATGACCATATAACTCCTCTTCCAAACCAGACAGTGAAACCCAGTGGAAACAGGGTGGGGACAGAGGAGTATTTGTAGTTTTATGAGGCCAGCAGTCAAGAACTGGGACCATCTACTCTCTGGGGCAATGGGGAGAAGTAGTCAAAGGTCCACCTCAGCAAGGCACAAGTGTCTCTAGGGACCGTCCCCATCAGCCCCTGCTCTTCCAGCTGTCTCCTTCACCAAAAACTCCCTTAAGTTCACTTAACCTTCTAGATGATCCTGATGGCCTGAATTTGAAAAACTCCTAGATAACCCTCTGCTGTGTGACCCACCTCTGGTCCAAAGGTAACGTTTACCTCTGGTTGCCCTGAGTTAGATGGAAATGCTGTTTCTTCCCAGATATCCAGATATCATTCTGTGGGCCCGTAGCCACGGGATGTCACCTTGAGATGGCTCAGGTGGCATCGACATCTGTCAAATACCCCTCCATCACTGCAGGATTCAGGGGTGTGGGACTCACACCTGAGTTTGCCCAAAGCATCTCCTCATGAATCCCTTCCCACTCTGCAGTGATCTTCCATTTTCTTATTCTGCTGGTGTGCCTGGGGCAAAGGTGGGGGTGGGGGGTGGTTAACACTTATGAGCTGGTTTTCACCAGTTCCTTTGACTCTCTGCCTTCAGGTAGTGCGCCCTACTTGGAAATTCCACATCAGTTCCTAAGGAGAACTGTCCAGTGATAACATCTCCACCCAGGAACATGAATTGTGCTTTGCTATAACACTCGGATATCCCAAAGACCGTTGGAGTTCTGTAGGGCTGTAGGTTCCCTCAACAAACGACCCCAGGCTAGTAAGTTTCCTAGTCTGGTGTTTGCTGTTCCCCTCCTGTTGTCAGCTATGCCTTTTCCTCATAAATTCATTGTCTAGTCTACTGGCCAGGGCAACCCAGAAAGAAATGAAGCTTTTCAGGTTAGCCAACTAGAAGATTGTAACTCAGAAATCTACGTTTTACTCACCCTCCAAGTAGGAAGTGCAGCATACCTCATTCCTCAGAGCTGTCACCTCTTATTTTTCTTTTGGGTTCTGGGTACGTGAAATTGTTTGAACTCGAACCACCTCAGAACTGAGGCATAATTGCAACATGATACCTTACCCAAAATGCAAGTAGGTCGGCAAGAATCTTGCTAAGATTTTTGTGTGTGCAAATGTGCGCTGATGAATTCATTCTGCTCTTTAATTGGGAAGTCTACCAGAAGAAATGGAAGGGCTGTTTGTGTGAACGTGGGTGTGAGAGTGTGGGTATGTGTATGTCCTAGAAGGAACCAACTCTATTAGTAAACACATATGGAAATACGATAGATGTATCTGTCCCTGTCACTCAACCGCACCAACATTTGGCTAATATTTTTAAATTGAAGAACCAGAGACAAAAAAATATAAACCGATTTTATAATAGTCCCGGATAGTTTGGATTCGCTTTGCACCATGGGTAATCCTCGTTTATCTCTTGTTGTTGTTTTGTTCGTGGTTAGGGTATTTTCAGCTGCTATCCCTGGCCTTTTAGAATGTAATTATGTTTTCCTCGTGAGCTATAATTTGGCTGCTGCAACCAGAAGAAAAAGGCTTATGTGGAATCAGAGCTGACAAGTGGGAGGCTGTAGCTCCGACATTCCTCTGTTGGCTGACAGCTCCATAACTCCCTAGTATATAAAAAGACATTCCAGAAAATGGTTACCAAAAAGAATTGCAGCTCTTGCACCGATACAGTTTTTTCCACCAGAGAAACAGCTCTTACTGGCAGACGTGTTTTATTTAGTGTCACTTCTTGTATTTAGCGTTTAAGTCAGCAAATATTTATTATGCGCCTCTGGTGCCGAATGCATGGTGCTGTGTGCTGCAGAGGTGGGATTTTTTTTTTTTTAAGTATACTTTGGCAAAAAGCGATGTGTGCACTAAGTAAAACTCAAGCTATCGTTGACTTATGCTCGATGGTTCATGGTAGGGTCTGGAAACCCAAGAAGGACCTTCGGAGTATCAGGGAAAGTCTTGCAGGTGAAATGAGATGAGGAAAATGGGTAGAACTGGGGAAGATGGGGTTGAGGGAATTTGCAGGAACCAACGTCATGCATGGGGGAAGCACCAGGTTATTTTCCTTGTGTTGACCGTAAATGATCATGTATACTAAGGTGACTATTTAATGTATACCCAGACTTTTTAGAGTGGAATCAGACATGATTTGTAGGAGTAAACCAGAAAGAAGTATCCTTGACAAATGTGGATGTAGGGTCTCCTGATTTAGAAGAAACCTTACAGTTCTCTGTTAACCCCAACGACGAAAAGAGATACAGTGGGCAGCCTCGCCTATGTGTGCAGCAAGCATTGATTCAACCCTGGGAATACTTCCTCTTACCTGCCTTTTCTCTTTTTCCAATCTGGCACTCCTTTTTTTCTGGCAAAAGGAGAAGTGTCCTAAGGTAGATTAAGTGGTTAGAGTCTTGTGCCATACCAGAAAAGTCTCTGTAGTTTAACTTTCCTTGTTAGAGGTCTGCATCCCGTGCCCTCCATCACCACCCCAGTCAGCTGTGTGCTTCCAGTTATCCTGGCGGCTTGTGTACATCTTAGAGAGGTACTGACCATCTGGAAGCCGTATTCTTTTCCCTGGAAAATACAAAGCCCTGTATCACTTTCCTAGGGATGCCATAACAAAGTTCCAGGAACTGAGTGCTTAGAACAACAGAAATTTGTTTTCTTAAATTTTTTTTTAACGTTTATTTATTTTTGAGACAGAGAGAGACAGAGCATGAACGGGGGAGGGTCAGAGAGAGAGGGAGACACAGAATCTGAAACAGGCTCCAGGCTCTGAGCCATCAGCACAGAGCCCGACGCGGGGCTGGAACTCACGGACCGTGAGATCGTGACCTGAGCCGAAGTCAGCCGCTCAACCGACTGGGCCACCCAGGTGCCCCTAGAAATTTGTTTTCTTAATTCTGGAGGCTAGAAGCCCATGGCAAGGTGCTTGCAGGGTTGTGCTCTCTCTGAAGGACCCAGGCGAGGATCTTCTCTTGTTTCTTATAAGTTTCTGGTGGTTTCTGGCCATCCTTAACCTTCCTTGGCTTGTGGACACATCACTCCAATCTCTGCCTTCATCCTCACATGCCTTCCTCCTGGTGCATTTCTCTGTTCAGATTTCCCTCTTCTTGTAAGGACACCACCAGTCATCGTATCAGGACCCACCCTACTCTGGCATGCCCTCATCTTAATTTGATGACATCTGGAAAGACCCTATTTTCAAATAAAGTCACAATCACAAATACAGGGGTAAATATATATTTTAGGGGGACACAATTCAACTACAACAGGCCTAAAGACATAGTCCTTGTGCTCAGGAAACCTGCCATTTACAGTACTTGGAAAAGAGATAAGCAGACTATAATGAATGAATGAATGAATGAATGATAGAAACCAGTAAGTATATACATCTGTCCAATCAATTTTTTAAGGGCCACATGAGAGAAACCAAAAGCAAATGGTCTAGGAGAAGAGAGCGACTCCCAATCTGTGGCCCAGGGACCAACAACATCAGCATTGCCTGTGAACCTGCTAGAAATGTAGATATTCTGCCCCCCTGACCAGACCTGCTAAATCACTACTCTGAGGGTAGGTCCCAGCAATCGGTATCTTCACTCCTCCAGGTGACTCTACTGCAGGCCATGGTTAGGAACCCCTGGTCTAGGACTTCAGAGAATTGACGTTCCTCAAAGCTGGATGGATAGGACTTCATGCAACACCCAAGGAGGTCATTAAGCTGAGAGAATTCATGCACACTTCTCTAAATCCTACTGGAAGAGCCTACCACGTATTTTCAGGGTTCAGATCATGGTGAGGGCTAAACATCGGATCGTTTCATTCTAGGATAAAGTTAATCGGTCCAGCATGTTAATAAGATGTGCAGTGAAGTGGTCCTCTCTTGCTAGGTTCTGCTTGCCCTAAAAACGTAGCATCTTTAATGCCAGAGCAGCTCGTATGCCAAGCCGCGGAGTGAGGCTTAAGTTGGAAACCACGGAATACTAGAGTGGTGTACCTCAAGCCTTCATATTCCTACCAGACCCCAGATCCTGGGGATCTCCTAAAAGGACGGATTGCAATTTGATGGGTCTGCTCTGAGTCCGTGATTCTGAATCTCCAACCAGCTTCCAATAATGCTGAAGCTAACAGGTCCAGGAATGCCCCTGACTCTACTGTGCCTTTGAACAGTGAGGCTAAGCAGCATATGAAGGACCCCACTATTTATTCACACTTCTTAAAATGGGTAAATTAGCTTTTATGTTGCCTGGACTTGTATTTGAATGTTATGTTTAAATACTGAATTTTGTGTATTATATTTGAACATTGATGAAGAAAGCTATCAATTTTTAAGTACTCAGTAAGCGTTGGCGAAGGTAGAGTTTGACCCCAAGTTTCATTGCACCCAGTGCCAAGTGAGCGAGTCCCCAGTGTCCCCCAACTTGGCTCTGTGAAGGGCAGCCTAACCCTAGGATAAATAGAGGTAACCCTGCCTTCTGACTCTGGATGGCACTCATGTGCTCAGAAGGGTTGTGTGTGGATACACACCCTTGCACCATGTAATATACAACCAGAGGACGTCTTCAGGTCCCCCCGAGAGAAACGACAAAGAATAGCATTTGTCCCCAAAGTTGTTAACCAATTGTATCTCTACAGCCCGACAAGCTTCTAAGGCTTATGATCCTCTCTTCAGTGGGTAGATGGAGGATATTTGAATAAACTACTTTATTTCAAGTGGAGGTGCAAAGCAATAGGTTTCTGTGTATTGGGCTCTCAATACCCACTCAGAGTAAATTGCCAGGATTTCAAACATTTATGTCCCAATCCCAACTTTTGGTTTTTTGGTGAAAAGCACTTCTAATCTAAACTTCGATTTCCAATAGTTGCTTTTTGTAAAAAATCATAAGAATAAGGCTTACTCTTTATTCCTCCTGTTAGGTAATATTTGCTCACTCAATAATAAGTAGGAAATACAGATAAACAGAAAAGATGGCAATAAACATTTTTATACCCCACCACATAGAGATACTATTTCTTTCCAATGCTTACATAAACAGGAATAATGTATTTGCTCTAGCCTTTAAAACTTAAGTTTAAAAAGGGGGCGCCTGGGTGGCTCAGTCGGTTGAGCATCTGACTTTGGCTCAGGTCATGATCTCACAGTCTGTGAGTTCAAGCCCCGCATCGGGCTCTGTGCTGATGGCTCAGAGCCTGGAGCCTGCTTCCGATTCTGTGTCTCCCTCTCTCTCTGCCCCTTCCCTGCTCATGCTCTCTCTCTGTCTCAAAAATAAATAAAAACATTAAGAAAAAAAATTTTTTTTTAAAAACTTAAGTTTAAAAAGAAATTTTATTTTTTTCTTGCAAACTAATTTAAATATTACATTTTCACTGAATACAAACTGGAAAATACAAATTTTAAAAACATTTGCTGAGCATCCATAACCTGACCTTGCACTGTTTTCATCCACCCAGCACTTAAACCATTTAAAAACCATGATAGATCACAGTGGCTTCTTCCTGCTAAGGAGCTTAGCATAATTTCTCTCCTGAGTAGATAAACCTCTGTTTATAAAAATACCTTGACAGGTCATTTATGAAAGGGAAAGCCCTTAGGGAAGGGTCAGAAAAGGAAAGAGGCAAAGTATAAAGCTATCTTTAAGTTTTTGAAAATATATATAACACATACATACACTGTGTATACACACACACACACACACACACACACACACACACACACACACTGGTTATGGATCATTATACATAGAGAAAGAGAGCTTGAGTACCTGGATTGCTGGGGGTGTGGGGGTAGAGCAAGACGTAGAGCCTCATGGGGGTGTCAAGGCCAATGAGAATGGCTCAAGTCCTTCAAAGAACACAGATGTCTAATACACAGTTCTGAGTGCTTTGCTAGGTGGTGCTTTAAAAACACTGCCTCCCTCCATCTCTTACCCTGCCTAACCTTCAATAAAATCTGCTCTGCATAGTTTTTAGACTAGAACATAAAGGGAATAAAGGAATTGTGGAAGTGCTATAGCATCACCTGGGAGCTTCTAAAAACCCTGACACTAGGTCATACCCCCAACCAACTACATCTGAATCTTTGGGTAAGGAATAGAAACAATGGTAGTTTTTTTAAGCTGTCAAGGTGATTTCAGTGTATGCTCAAGGGTTAAGATTCACTATTCTAGATGAACTCTTAAGGCCAAGATAAGAGTAATAAGGATTAGACTTGCCTTCACACCTAAAACAGCCATGGATGGATGGATGGATGGATGGATGGATGGATGGATGGAAAGAAAGAAAGAAAGAAAGAAAGAGAAAGAAAGAAAAAGGAAGGAAGAGAAAGAAAGAAAGAAAGAAAGAAAGAAAGAAAGAAAGAAGAAATGGTTTTTAAGACACTAGACGTCAGACAACAAAGGACAGCGTCTGAAAACAAACAAGGTCAACCCTGTAATTGCCCCGGCTTACTGTCTTGAGTTTCCAGACAATGTACAAGGAGGAGAGGCTCAGGCAGAACCCACAGGACTCTCTGAGACGAAGACATGGAGCTGAGAGTCCAGGAAGAGCGAAGAGCTCAGTTCACAGCACAGAGTAAGGGAGATGAGAGAGCTACGCAAAGAGAAAGCTGGAAATGTGGGTTTCTGGTGTGGGTCCCCTGGAGCATTCAGCAGGTATCAGTGCAGCAGATTCAGTAGTGTCCGGGCATGTATGTAAAGAGACCAGCCGAGGCGAGGGAGAAAACCAGGGAGAAGGATCAAAGGAAACAGTGTGGTTGCTCACACTGGGCCAGGAATAGTGGCTCTTTTCCACCACCCAGAATGGAAAGTCTCATAATTCATGGGGCAGTGAGTTGAGTACTCAGGGTGTTCCTACCTCAGGAGTGGGGCATAATTAGACCTAGACCTAGACTGAGCCCTGCACCAGATGGACCTAGCAAATCATACAAGCAAGACACAAAAGGACCTAACTCCTTCCAAGTAACTTAACTGCCTCTGACAACACACGTAAAGAACATTTTTAGGAATACTAAAATATCTAGCACCCAGAAAGTAAAATTCAGGATGAGTGTCATCCAGTAAAGGATGACAGATATGGGAAGAGACAAGAAAACATGACTCACAGTGAAGAGATTTATCAATCCAGAACTATCAAAGATAGTTTTTAAATTTTATTAATTTTTTGGGGCGCCTGGGTGGCTCAGTCGGTTAAGTGGCCGACTTCGGCTCAGGTCATGATCTCACGGTCCGTGAGTTCGAGCCCCGCATCGGGCTCTGTGCTGACAGCTCAGAGCCTGGAGCCTGTTTCGGATTCTGTGTCTCCCTCTCTCTGACCCTCCCCCGTTCATGCTTTGTCTCTCTCTGTCTCAAAAATAAATAAACGTTAAAAAAAATTTTTTTAGTTTTATTAATTTTTTTTTTGAGAGAGAGACAGAGTGAGCAGGGGAAGGGCAGAGACAGAATCCCAAGCATGCTTTACATAGTCAGCATGGAACCCGATGTGGGACTCGAACTCACGAACAGTGAGATCATGACCTGAGCCGAAACTAAGAGTCAGACACTTAACTAACTGAGCCACCCAGGCATCTCCAGAACTATCAGAGATATTAAAGTTACCAGATAAGGACTTTAAAATGGGCATTACAACTCTATTCAAACTATATTCCATATATTCAGAAAGTTAAGTAGAGAAATGGGATATATAAAAAAGATCCAAATCAGACTTTGAGAGATGAACACTCTAACACTAGAGAGGAAAAAACAGTACAGTTTTTTAGAAAAAATTTTTAATGTTTATTTTTGAGAGAGAAAGAGAGAGAGAGAGAGAGAGAGAGAGCGAGCATGAGCATGGGAGGGCAGAGAGAGAGGGAGACACAGAATCCGAAACAGGCTCCAGGCTCTGAGCTATCAGCACAGAGCCCAGTGCGGTGCTTGAACTCACAAACCGCAAGATCGTGACCTGAGCTGCAATCAGATGCTTAACCGACTGAGCCACCCAGGCATCCCTATACACTACGCAGTATTAACAGCAGACTAGAAATTACAGAAGAAAAAATCAGAGAAATTAAAGACAGAAATAAAACTGTCCACACACATTTTTTTTTAAGAAAATGAATAAAGCTTCATTTGTAGGACAACTTTAAACAGTCTGATATACCTGTAATTGGAGTTCCCAAGAGACAAATGGGAAAGAGAAGGCAGGTAAGATCTTTGAAGAAATAACGGCCAGAAATTTTTCAGATTTGATGAAAACCATCAACTCAGGGATCCAAGAATTTCAACAAACCCCAAGCACCAAAAGCTCCACCAAGGCACATCAAAATCGAATTGCTCAATTATGGTGAGCTCGGTCAGTAGAGCGTGTGACTCCTGATCTGAGCATTTGGGGTTTGAGATCCGTGTTAGGTATAGAGATGAGTTAATAAAATCTTTAAGGGGCACCTGGGTGGCTCAGTTGGTTAAGTGTCCAACTTCGGCTCAAGTCATGATCTCACGGCTCGTGAGTTGGAGCCCCACGTTGGGCTCTGTGCTGACAGCTCAGAGCCTGGAGCCTGTTTTGGATTCTGTGTCTCCCTTTCTCCCTGCCCCTCCCCCGCTCACATTCTGTCCCTGTCAAAAATTAATAAACATTAGAAAAAATTTTTAAAATCTTAAAAAAAATGCGTAAAACCAGTGGTGAGAGAGGGATTATCAAGGAACACGTGGAAACTTTCAGGTGATAAATACGTTCATTTTCTTAAAAGTATTGGTAGTTTCCCAGGTGTATGTATATGTTTGATTGGTGATACGAGTGATAAGTAAAACATTTCCAAATTGTACACTTTAAATATGTGCAGCTTATCATATGTCAGATACATCCAATGAGAGCTGATATAGTTTAAAAAGCAAACAAACAATAACTCAACCCTGGCTGCACATTAAAATCACCTGGGGAACTTTGTAAAACTGGAAAGCTCTATCCTCAGAGGTTCTGGTTCAGTTATTATGAGGCCCAAGGTCTGTATTTCTCAAAGCTTGGTAGACAGTTGTTATTGGCAAGCTATTTTGAAACACTGTGAGCAGGGACTTTCGGAACCATTAACCTGATCCAGTGGCGAATGGCCTTTGTTCTGAATAAGTAGCTTTGTATTTCAGGGACATGGCCCCCTGATACACAATGTTAATATCTGAGTTCTGGGTTTCCTCTGTCTTAACTTTTTACTTATAGGCACCTGATACCTTATTTTATTAAAAGATGGGATTCTGACAACTTCTTCCTTGTTTTCTAAATTTTCTGGGATTTTTTTTTCCTTTGAAGAAATAAACAGCTTCTGATACTCCCAGAAATGGACCATATCATGCTCAAATTGGGCCCTTTCATTTTAGCCCTAAGAAGTGATTCCTTAGAAGCCTTTTGTTGGTATTGCGGGTCAGGGATAGTCTAGAACGAACCACCTGAGGACTCTCAAACTCTCTTAAAGAAACACACAACAGCTTTATCTTAATTATTTTATTAGTTTGTACCTTCGCATTTCTATAACCTACCATGCCACGTCTCTGCTTCAAGCCATCCTTCGCCAGCCACCCCACTCCAAACTTCTAGATGTAATCCAGTCTCCCTTGGGTATTCTGTAAGGATGTACATGATCTAATGAGAGTTTGCCGCCCTCCTTGAGCTTCTAATTTCCAGCCATCCTCATGGGATGGGTCACCCTCTAACTTAACCTCCAAGTCTTCGCAAACGCTGTTCCCTTTGCCTGGAACATCGTCCTGGATTCATTCTCACTGCCTGGCTGTCTCCCTCCCATCCTTCAGATCTCAGGTGAGACATTGCTTGTTTGGGGAAGTCAGAGAGGTTTCTGGACTCCCAGAGCACACAACACCTACACCTTCCCCACCTTAGCTGTCTTTATGACTCTATAAATTATATATGATTATATATTTTATATAACATATATAATTTATAATTATGTTATTTACACGATTTATAATTATTTAATTTATATTCTATTTACAGATAATATGTTATATATAAGTATAGATTATATAAATATAATTATATTATAATCGCCTATTAACTCCTGTTATGACCGACTTGACTGTAAACCCCTTGAGGCCAGGAACCAGTCCTAGCTTCTGGCTCATGGCCTGGACTGGTGATTCGTAAGTCAGAAATGCGAAGTTTGATAAAGTGCTGGGTCACACCATATCTTACAGTACTTTTCTGATTTACAAATCAGTCCCGGCCCTGAAGTTGCCGCTGAAAGCCAGCCACGGGAGCTGCATACCACAAGAGAAGCTTGATAACTTTGCAAAGATATGTTTTTTGCGTGTAACATGCTTAGCAGAATAAACCCGGATGGGAAAGATGAACTTGTTCCCCACTATCTCACACAAAGAGCGAAGCAGACGACTTGAGAATGATAGGAAACATGGGAGTCTCTACAAAATTAAGTTCAATTAGAATTACTTCTTCAACTCAGTGAGCGTCTGAAAAATAACCTTTGTGTCAAGAAACCTGGTTTGGAGGGGTGATAATGGAAAGCAAATTTAAAGTAGTCCTTAAACCAACAGAAATGGTTAAACGTCTTGTGGTGGAGAAGAAGTCAGAATCTGTTCTTTGGGCCTAGAACAGGGCTAAAGAAATGTTGTCTCCTACATGAAGTTTTACTGGAACACAGCCACACCCAGGTGCACAGACTATGATTTCAGTACAGACAATGGCTATCTTCATCCTGCAGTGGCAGAGTTGAATACTCCTGATGGGACAGAGACCGCATGGCTTGCAAATCGTAACACACTTAGCCACTGGCGCTTTGCAGTGGCTGGCCTTGGGCCTAGGAATGAATGAGATTACTTCCATTCATTCGGAATCACTCATGGCGCTCTGCAATGTGCTGAACACGGTACCCGGCACTCAGGTAACCCAAGTAAACACTGGATGTGATTGACAGTATGGCGGTTGGGCACTGGTGAACCAACGCTGGGTGCAGGTAAAACTTCAGCTGTCCTACAGAAGGCAGGAACACAGATGTTCCCGGCATGTGCAACAGTCTGGGCAAAGGCCAAGCAACGAGAAAAGGCCTACAGGTGGGTGGTGACCTAGTGTTTATTCTGCTCTAAAGCAAACCACTCTTGGGACATGTTTGTATCACTTCCTTTTCTCTACTTCCAGAGAAAATGATCGAGGGCCAAGTTCAATTTGTGGTTAGTCAGTACTCCACGCTGAGTTTCACGAAGTGGCTTCCAGGATCTTCTCCAGAGGATGTGGTAGAAATTGAAGAAATTGAAGGCGTGTATTTTACTTTTGTTTGACGGGTATCTTGAAGGCAAATAGGAAGGTTCATTTCGTCTGTTTGTGGTGCACAAGTCTGTTGTGAGCGCCGATCATGTCTCCTCACCGCGAAACCCTTCAGGAAGGTGGAGAGTGTGAGTGAGTGGTCAAGGACGTTGTGGTAGCTGGAATAATGGCCCCAAAGGCGGCAAGTCCTCATCCCTGGAACCTGTAAACGTTATCTTAGTTTGGCAAGAGCGTCTTTGTAGGTGTGATTAAATTAAGGATTTTTTTTTTCAACGTTTTGGTTTTTTTTTGTTTTTTTTTTTTTTTTTTTTTGGGACAGAGAGAGACAGAGCATGAACGGGGGAGGGGCAGAGAGAGAGGGAGACACAGAATCGGAAACAGGCTCCAGGCTCCGAGCCATCAGCCCAGAGCCTGACGCGGGGCTCGAACTCACGGACCGCGAGATCGTGACCTGGCTGAAGTCGGACGCTTAACCGACTGCGCCACCCAGGCGCCCCAAATTAAGGATTTTGAGATGAGATCGTTCTGGATTCTCCAGATGGACCCCAAGTACCACCACAAGCACCTTTGTAAGCTAGAGGCAGAAGGGAATGCCACAGACAGACACAGAAGGGGAGTCAGTGTCAAGGGAAGCATGGGGAGATGTGAAGAAGCTGGAATGACACAGCCACAGCTGAGGATGTCAGCAGCCCCCAGAAGCTGGAGAGGACGAGGAAAGGCGTATTCTCTCTTAAAGGCTCTGAAGGGAGCACAGCCCCTTCAGCAGCCCAGAGAAACTGATTTCAGACATTGGCCTCCAGAACTGCGAGAGAATACATTGGCATCGCTTTAAGCCACCGAACTTGTAGTCATTTGTCACAACAGCCATGGGACACTAATACAGGTGAATTTATCAGATAAACAGCGTGCGTGTTATTGCATTACCTTGTGGGCCACAGTGAACTAGTGGGACAGAAGCAGTAGGCCCCCCCACTTTTTCTTTATCCATGCAGGTAGGGGCAGATGATATATAGTACGAGTTACTGAGCTGGGGTTGGGCCGGGGGGGAGAGCCCGAAGCAGAGAGAATCAGCAAAACAGTGGCAGAGGCCTGGAAGGAAAGGAGCTCACCGAGGCTTTAGATAACTGGGCAGAGATTCATGGCTCAGTCATCCCCCTCTCTGCTTGATTTTATATATTTATATTTATTTTATATATTTGTAGTTATTTTATATATTTATATACATTTTAGATACATATATACATAAATTAATATATATTTAACATATAACACATAAATATATATTTATAATTATTTATAATATATAAATACTTACATTTATATATTATAAATACATATATAATATATAAATACTTACATTTACATATTATAAATACATATATAATATATAAATGCATTTATATATTATAAATACATATAATATATAAATATGTATTTATATTTATGTTTATTTAGTATATTTATACATGTTTATAATATAAATTTACATCAGTTATATATATTTATATTGATATATATTAATATATAATAATAAATTATGGATATATTTATATTAATTGTG